>NC_091131.1:151152334-151452334 GCF_040183065.1 Periplaneta americana
ACACAATTTCATTAACATTTTAAATTCTACCTATACGTGATTCTTCATGCAAACAATCAGATTTTTCATTCTCATTGTTTTAACTTTCACTAATCTGATTTGTATTACTAAAAATATCATACAATTTCACTGAATCAACCTCTTTCCAATTTTCTCCAATTGTACTATTGAGTTGGTTTCGCAAATCAGATTTTTTGGCATTACTGACTGATCTCAAGGTGGTGACTTTCGGAGGTACTTTGACAAGATCCATGAACATACCACGTTTCATCACACAAGCACATGATTTAGATGGATCATCACATCGGTATGTAGGTTCCATTTTGAAAGTGACATTCACTTTCACATTCTTCTCGCATTTATTTAGCATTATTCTTTTCACTTCTTTTATGCCACTGAAGTTATCAAATTCATTAGCCAAGAGCTTGAAATCCCTGACATGCCAATCTGTGCCTAAATATTTTACTGTCCCCACTGTTTCATGTATCACCTTATACTCCTCAGGAGTAAGAATTTCATTCTTCTTACGCAAAATCTTTTCTAGTAGCCCAAAGACTCTGTTAGCTGATAGAAGAGAATGGCCTCTTACCGGAAAAACTAACAGATTTTCAGAAACCTGAGGACGTGGTTTTCTTCGGAGCCAAAGACCAAGAGCATGTACAACATGCATGCTATTTTGTCCACCACATTCATCGGCGAACAGCCTAATACATTTGGTGAACTGTCGAAATTAAATTCACTGTTAAATGTAGTGGCACAAGATTCCACTTCAATAGCGCCCACCCAGCCTGTGCTTCATTTCATGTAAAGAAACTTAGCCTCTGTGAAGCTTTTTCAGTTACACATAGGATATAGAAAGCTGATTGTCTTGAATAATAAACTTCACTTATGCTGAGTTTCGAGAGCGGTTGCTGTTGCTGTAAGTCGAAACAAAATGACTGTGTCTCATTAGGTTCTGTTCTCATAATTTTATGGAACGTATTGGCACGAAGCTTATGTGCGCCTAAATCGACTACTCTTTTTCAGTGTATCATCGCAGTTTCTTATTGGGAACAGCATGGGTGCGCAATAACTGCATTCACCATTGGCCGGTGTACAAAATCCTATAGCCTATTGAATTCTGTTCCGAGAAATATTTGGAAAAAAAAACAAACAAACAAAAAAAAAACAAAAAAAAAACAATCTTTTTACTCTTAAGTCTGGTATTAACACTTTAATTGTAGATTTTGAAGAGCTGTGTAATATTTAATTCGGAGGCCAAATAAAGTCTCTGACTTTTACTTCTATTGTAATGTGAATCCCTTGCTCTTTCTTATAGTAGGTTATTTTACGACGCTCTATCATCTTCTGAGGTTATTTAGCGTCTGAATGAAGTAAAGGTGATAATGCCGGTGAAATGAGTCCGAGGTCCAGCACCGATAGTTATCCAGGATTTGCTCATATGGAGTTGAGGGGAAAACCCCGGAAAAAACCTCAACTAAGTAACTTGACCCGAACGGGAATCAAACCCGGGCCACCTGGTTTCGCGGCCAGACGTGCTCACCGTTACTCCACAAGTGTGGACCATTTGCTCTTAATTTAGAGATAAATTACACTACTTCCCTCTTCTTAGCTACATATAGTGCTCTCTTTCGGGTACCACCTCTCCTCTCTCTGATTCCCTTACTGCTCTTAATAGATTTTGCTAGTGTACATACCTTGATAATCACAATGTTATAAAACAGTGGGAAACTCGATAATGGTAGGAAGATACAGCATGCTGGCCAACGCTGTCCATTTAAGATTTTAACTAATGGAAGTTGTACATAATACGATTTGATCCGACACATCATTGGAGTTGTACATAATACGATTTGATCCAACACATAATTTACATCATAGAAAAAAGCCGGGAAAGAATACGAATTGCTCCAATATGAGATCAAGGTCTTAAAGAATACCGTCTCAGCTATGCGAAACCACTTCAAACTAAATTTCGACCGAGGATGTATTTAATACTATTTGAAACGACACGCCACAAATGTAAAGTTGTCGCCTTTACATGCACTGAAAATATTTGCGAGCAAAGGAGGTAGAACATCACGCCCAAATTTCCTCCCATAACTAGTGAGAAGAAAATAACTAGGGGATTGTAAATAGACAGTATAATTAAATAACATTACTTCATAATATGAATACACTACTTGAGGTTGTTCCACTAATTTATCTTCATAGACCTATAATAAAGTCAGGCCTTCTCTCTTTCTGCGATGCATAGTGGTCTGTACTGTATAAAATTCCTAATAATAAGTGTGCATTATGATAACTTGAAATTACAATATTAAAACTTTTGCTTATGGACATGCTTGTTCAGCTTCGTAGTCAACGTCATGAGGTTAACACATCGCAACTCCAGTAATCACACGTGCAGATACGTTGATATATCCAGTGGCGTCATTCTAATTTTTTAACAACCGGTTCTCTGCGCTAATGACCGCAAATTTAAAAATATTAAATAACATAACAATAAACAGCTAAAAATAGAGACAAACTGCAATTCAACATGTTCTTGCATAACAAAACTGCGTGCATAATTTAAAATGCTGACTCACGTCACGAAGAAGGGGAGTAGACTTCTGACACTTCATCTGTGCGCTCGGCCGACGTCAGAGCGGCAGAGAGTTGCCTGGCTACAATTCACTACAGAAATATATCATATCATTACAGCATCATACAGGAACATAATTTTATTTTTACTTCAATTTTTATTGTACCTGAGTTTTTTAATATCCCACCCCGTCTATTAGTAAACTTCCAACCGTTATCAACATAGAACCAAGCGCATACAATCAAAGTCGCTTTACGGTCATAGTAAACACAAACAGTACTGAGTTAGTGAGTATAGTACGTTCCAGAAATATGTTCGCGTTTTCCAGTGACGAAAGAGCTTTCAATATTGAATCATATTTTCGCACAGGTACTGTCGTCCGTTTGCCTACGTCGCATCCCGGTTTCCCCCACCCACTTCTGCTCGCCCCTCTGTAGAGACTAGTGGCTGGGCTGTCTTAGCTATTTTCTGAAAACATTAATTTCTGTTAGGAATTGGACGTCTACGCAATATTGTACAACTATTTAAAATAACTTAAATAAAAGGGCCTCGTTAATTAATTAACTGTCACGTGATTTCCCTCCTTACTACGACTCTGCGACAACACCATTTGGACGGACAGTAAATAGTATGTATGAGTAATGTTATCTTTTCTGATCGGGCAGAAGTGAAGATTGAATTTACAGTACGTTAGGTAGGGGAGATGGAGGCAGGTTGGCTATCGTCGAGGCACGTTGGCACAACAGTTTATTTAGGTAGTTATGCAATGGATTGCAGCACCACGCAGGCAATATGATCCCTGCTTTATAAAGCACATTCCACGGAAGCGTCAGACTTTTGTGGCAAGCGGTAGAAGAAGGAAGCTGTAAAGTTGTTTTTTCAGCAAGATAAATAAATTTTCACCATCTCGTGATTATTTTTTTACAGGTTACAAATGTAATATTAGGTGAACTTTAAATACATCGTTGGAAAGTACTTTTAATTGGTTCTGTTTCGTGCTAATTTCATTTCGATCATTCATTATTCTAATTCGTAATTTTTAACCCAAATCAAATATCTACACCAGTGGCAAGTTGGCACAGTTGTTAGGGGGCAGATTGTTACGGTGTTTAACCTACCCCGCTATGTTACTTGAAATGATTATATAAATTATACAATAGATCATTTACTTATTCATACAATTTGTAATTATATAAGTTCAATTTAATTGATTGTAAATATAAAAAATATATGTTCATTGCAGTGAATGAGAAAATGAGGACTTTAAAAAAACTGACAGCGCAATTACTTCTACTGATAATGTGATGATGCCACGAGCTGTCAGTGCTGTAAAGTCAGAAAACGCTGGTATGAAAATTATAAAACTCGCTTGCGCTCATTTCATAAACATACTGGCGTCTTAATTACTACCATTATAGGCTCGTTGCATTATGTACTATTAGTTTTGTCTTATAGCTGCGACGCCCAAAACATAGACCGACGATGCACCAGGGCGTCGCGACGCACAGTTTGAGAATCCCTGCCCTAAAAGATAAATATCGCTTCCCTCTTGTTGTTTCTAGAAATTCACCCTACATAATTTTTATACATCCGAAACCTCTATAATTTTTAAGCAAAAATAAGTAACCTTAGAAACTGTAACAGGAACTATTAACAATATGCACATACAGTAGAGTATGTCAAAATATGATATGCGAATATACAAATGAAACAAAGTAGTTGTAGCCTATGCCAGAAAAAGTATATCTAAAATGTTGTGTCAAATTAAACTAGATGAAAAATAAATAAGCCAAATACTTGTATGCAGTGTTGCCACGACCTACTCACAAAAATCAGGAGAAAATCACCGAAAAAAACAGGAGATTACAGTAGATTAAATAAACATGAATTTCCTCTTTGTATTATATTAATTACAAAACAGTGTACTGTAAGAAAGATGATTCTGTTGTATTACTATATAGCACATCCCTAACCAATGAAATGGAACAATTTTGCTAAATGAGGGGGTCAGAAGCAAAGGAATATAAGTGCACTTAAGTTATTTGTGAGAAAATGTGGTTGAAAGTACTTAAGATTTCGTAAATTCCGTGAAATTTTTTGTTTCAATTTTAGTGTGTGATGTGATTAAAACATATATCTCTTTGCCACTAAAATTGTAAATATTTTAGCTTGCCCTGGATGCACTTAACTCATGTTTTTAGAAATGTCACTTGTATCCCTTTGCTTCTGACTATTCAATTTTGTTTTTACACAGCAATGTCTTGCTGACAATGTTTCGCATTAAAATGTATTAATCAGGAATTTTTCGTGTATTTACAAAAGATTTTCAATACGACGAGATTTATTTTAAAGGTGATATTAAATACAGTACTGCATTAGCTGCGACTATAACAGATGAAAAATTATCCCCTTTCCTGCTTTTGCATAACTACCCTTTAAATTGTTCATCATTTTCCCACTCTGATTTATAATATTCTGGGAGTATTTACTTTTCTTTCCTGCTGGGACACTTTCACTCATTTTAAAAGATCACTGTGCAAGATATGTAACACAAAAATGCCATTACCTACACTTCACTCTCTCACTGTTTCACGTGCACACAATCAGAAACAAACTTCACTGCTGAATAAGTTTTGTTCTTCCTCCGTTCCCCGGGTCCTCAAAACAATAATGAAATAACTTAATTCTGTCGTCGATTTGCAAAAGGGGATACGTCCAAAATAACAAAGTGCTGGAAAATCTGAACTAAAAAATCATAACACACTTAAAATATTAAAATGTTCATGGATCCTGAATGTATGTATCCATAGTGATCTAATTAGTTTTTGCGATTTTCCAACACTTTGTTATTTTCGACATGTCTCATTTTGCGAATTGACGACAGTTATCACATGCTTACGTTGCATGAAGATTATATACTTGTGTTTGTGTGCGTGCGTGCATCCTTTCGTGGTAAGGTTTCAAACATTCGTTCTCTATGATTCTGTAATATTATGGAGAGACCCATAACTCTGAGCCATGTGCATAGAACATGGTCTTTATCTGCAGTGTGCTGCTATCATAATCCGTCGCTGGACTCCAGGCGAGGGAGACGAAAACATTGACTTGTGTATAAGATGCAAAATTAAGACATGATGACAATATATGTGTACTAAAGTAATAAGTTGAAAATCTGGGCGTAGAACTAGGTGACTGCAGCATGCCAAAAGGCAGGAGAAATTCGGACTTTTGGCAAAAAAATCAGTAGAGCAGTAGATTCAATGAAAAGCAGGAAATCTCCTGCTAAATCAGTAGGTATGGCAACACTGCTTGTATGTAAAATAGGTTTTGTGTCAAATAACTTTATGTCAAATAAAAGTAGGTGAAGTGCAGTATGCCAATCCACCCGGAACCGAATGACACCACTGCATATTCGCTACCTATAAGAATTCAAGTCTCCGAACTTGTGCACAGTGTCTGTGGATATCCAGAGTACTGCAATCCTTTACGCCGGAAATGCCGACAAATCAGCTATTTTTATTCCAGCGCATCCTATTTGCCGTATACACATATATAGGGAATGAATGTAGCCTAAATCATAATGAAATTCTTTTAATTTTAAGTGCCATGGACACTGACCTAAATTGAGTTTTACTTTAAATGTTCCTATCTCAAGCGTGTTCAAATGGAATACCAATTGCGGCCGAATAGTTGATTGCGCTACTCTGGATATCCACGGACTCTGCTTGTGCATAGCTGAAAGCGCCACTAGTTCAGAATGTAAACAATTACTTACCACTGTCAGTGAATTGCCTGTCTAGGAAGCAATGAAACAGGTAAGTCTCCAGGAACAACAGCTTCCTCCTCTCCTCCTTGTGGACTAACTCTTCTTCCCACTTGGCGAACCGTCTGCTGGTTTTCTTGAAGTAGTAGCTCTTTGTGGTCTGAGAGGCAGCGTCTACCAGATTCGGATTTCTATTTCGTCGCACTGAAAGGTAGTGTAATTCTGAGTTGAAATTTTCGTAATACACTGATTGCTAACTATGAAGAGTTACGTCAAGATTATTTTTTTGGTCCTACAGAAATTATCTGTTATGATAACAATGATTGCTAGAGGAGAAAAATTTGCTCTGGCGTCGGGGATCGAATCCAGGTCCTTGGTTCTACATATCAAGTGCTCTAACCACTGTCATCATAACAGATAAATTCTGTAGAACCAAAAAAAAAATCTTTATGTAGATTCTTATCCCAAGAGTGCATATACATACTCTGGGATCCCGGCCACCAAATCACTGAATTGAGTGCGCTCCTTGTATCATGACTAAAGATGAGGGGTTTGTGCGCAGCACGAAAAACACGTTGACTCGACAGGGAGCATAGGTGGACAGACAGGTGAACGACTATGACCAGTGCAATCAAAAGAAATGCAACTACACGCTATCCATTTGCCTACTTACCGTCTTATCATAACAACACGAGACGAACACAGGCCTTCATAGTCCAATGCACTGCAGTAGTGAACGGACGTAGTGAGCAGTAGTTACCTGCAACGACGGCAACTATAGGGCATAGCAATAATAAAAGAGGTGGCAGAAAAAATCAAGAAAGGCCATGCAGGACCTTGCACACAGCGAATGAAGAATAAATAACAGAAAAATAAGAGCTATTTAACAATTTGTAACAGGCTGAATAATGCAAAATCATCAGACAATAGGACAGTATACTTAACGTCCTGTGACGTTGAAAGAAGCTTTTCGCAGTTCAAAAACTGTTTGAGTGATCAACGACGACGTTTGACATTTGATACTTTAAGAGTCTGTAGTTAGTGCAATTCGGCTTGTGATTGCTCTGAAGCTATGCATGAATCATAAAGGCAAGTTTCTTCTTCTAACTATACTAATGTTTCTACATATTCCTCATATATTTGGTAAATTGTCATCTGCTAGACATTAACGGAGTGTTGCATTTCTCATTTTTAGACTGTACACTTCGCGTGGTTTGTTTACGTCGGAAGTCAACACAGGTCTGGGCATACAGCTGTGTAACGTCTATGCACACGCAACCTGACGACAAACCGCACAAATCCCTCATCTTTAATCATGACAGTTGAATTAGTATATGTCAACATATGTCGAACATAGAGTACGGTCACATAGGAAAAAAAAATAGAAGAGGGAGATTCGATCCGGTGCTGTGGATTGAAATTCGGCGTAGCTCAGTGGTTAGAGCGCTTGGTACGTAGAACCAAGGACCTGGGTTTGATCCCCGGCGCCGGAGCAAATTTTTCTCCTCTAAGAATCATAATTATGAAGAGGATAAATAAGTGCTCTCTAGTCGAATGGTTATGTCGCATCCCGGTTTGCCCCACTGTTCCTCATGTCCTCTCTGTAAGGGCTAGTGGATGAGCTGTTAGGTCTTCTCTGCAATTATTTGCTGTATGAAATTGAAAGTTTACATAGTATTCTAAAACTGTTTAAAATAATTTAAAGAAAAGGGCCCCCTTAAGTAAGTAACTGTCATGTGATTTCCCCCGTTTTGACGACCGTGTGACATAACCACTCCGACGGACAGTAGCATGACAACACATATGTCACCAAACTATTAACATTAACTGAATCATAAAAGTGAAGTCTGAAAAGGAATCAAAACGATGAAGCACATAGTAACGATTACTTCTAATGTAAAAATAAATTCAGGGAATTGAAATAAAAGAAGTTTAGACTTTTATTAAAAAATGAAATTAATTTATCCATATTCTTTTATTTACAGATGGCTCCTAAATGCTGTGTGGCAGTGTGCACCAGCAATTATTAGAGAGCTATAAGTGAGTATGTTATGTTCAGGCTTAGAGACTTTAGACGCGATAGACGAAAACAGTGCGGTTTCAAGTTGGAAAGCAGGACGATAGTGGGAGGGGGCAGTGATGGTAGCGACCTACCTGTCACCCCAAGTGCTTTATTTACTCAGATACTCATAAGTAGGCCTGTGACATTGGAGCATGTTTACAGTGAAAGGAAACCAATTCACTACAAGATAGCACAGAGTACGCAAGTGTAGGTGTGTACGGAGACGACACAACCGCCGCGGTACAGTTCATTCAAGTATAATACAAACTGTCGTTAAGTGTAGTGCGCTCCGCAGTATGGCTCAGAAAGAAAGAAACACGTTCAATATGCAGTGCAATTATTATGGCCATTAGATAGGTATAGAAGATGACAAAGGACTTCTGATTGTAACGTTGCTGCATCCCAAGTGTTAAAGGCAGTAACTACATTAAAAACAACATACAGAAAGATGGTAAACATCACAGTTTACCCTGTCAGGTAGCTAATATTCTGCCGGATGATAAACACACTGCAGATAATTTAGATGTCAAATATTTCACATATGCAACTGTCGTTTCGCAGTTTTCTGCATTCAAATCCATACTAGACAGTAGTAGACACTCATTCGCTTTCGAAACTTTGAGAATGCATCTTGTTGTTCACTGTAATTACAAACTAAACACGCAATAGACAATAAATCTAACCCAACATGTGTTGAATGGAATTTTCTAATAGTTGAGATGAAATTAAATAAAGATAATTCAGTGGGATGTGTGTATTATTCTCTTCTGCAGACTGTACCGTACGGTGCTGTGTACTCTGTGCATATCCTGGAGTGAGTTGGCTTTCTTTCACTGTACACATGCTCCAATGCCACAGGCCTACTCATAAGGCAGGTACTGTTCTGATAATAAAAACAGTCCCGTACACCTAGTTCACGTTGTCAGAAGAGAGGACAGGAGATAGCAGTCTATAGTTTTGATGTGTGTATGTGGTTATCTATCTGATTAGTCGAAGAATATAATTAACAGTAAGTATGCCAAAAGTGAAATACTCTAAGACGCATTTATTTGTGCAGGAGTCCGGAAGTGATTATTTTGAAGTTAATGGGGACCATGTTACATTAAATTGTGTCATGTCAGACTAAGGGGAGACACAAACGATACATTGGGACCCACTGTAACTCTCAAAAACACATTTCACATATAAACATTTTGTCTCTTAACACAGAAGAAATTCCACCTGTGACAGACTAACGTATAAATAAAGAATCCTAGTTCTTCCTAGTTCTATGTGAAATGATGGTGGCTGTAAACATATCATTTAATAAAATAAATAACCCTAATTTCAAAGCTTTCATGGAAAATTATACCAAGAGAATAGTCTCTACTGACTCGACGTTTCGGCAGACTTACTTGAGAAAGTGATACGATAGAACATTAAGTAACATTAGACAACAAACAGCAAATAATAAAATCTGGGTGTCAATAGATGACGCCACTCATAGTCGGAACCCTCGTGACTGACAGTTCAGGAAAAAAAAATTCTACTAACCAGTGAGGTTATAGAAATGGTCAATTATTCGTCTGCTGAAGCTCTAAGATTAATTGAGGAGATAACAAAAGTAATTCATCAAGAATCCGCTACACCAGCTAGTAATCGTGTTAAACAGAAATTAAGCTCATTTTTGTGTAAAAACAGTGGATATGCCATGCTAGCAGGGAAGAAGTCTACGGACACTGCTGAGGTAGTGAAGACAGATTTCAATGATTTAGTGTTTTATCATTTTACACCCATTACATCATGTGATGTAGAACGGATCTTCTCCCAATACAAAATTTGTCTTGCCGACAACCGAAGAAAATTTAGTTTTGAGACCTTGAGAATGTGTGTTGTAGTACATTGTAACAGTTCAAATAGTATTCTGGAAGATAAAGCTGGAAAATAAACAAGTTGAACAGAACATAAATTCTCATTACATTATATTGTAAATATATTATATAGGCTATATTGTGGGGATATCATGGATTGCACATTATAAGTTGTGTATATTGTGTACGATTCTTATGTATGTTGTGTAAGTATTGCACATGTGCTTATGGAAGAAGCCGAAAAGAAATGTATATTAATTTATTTTGGAAATTTCGCATTATAGGTTTGTATTTTAATCTACGTATAGATTTGTTTTTGGTCCTACAGAATTTTTCTCCTCTTACAATTATTTTATTTTAATGTTTGATAAATTAGTTGTCTTTCTTTGGAACGTCACTGTACAGCACCAGAAGACTGGACTGAACTTGGTTTCATGTACACATGTCTCTCCTTCTGCCGACTCCCATCCACCTCAAACACAGTGACAAAGCTGCCTATAGTATGGACTTAGTAAACTTGTTCTATCAGGTCCAAAATCTCGATGTCTGGACTTATGTTACAGTTCTCAAATTTCCAACTGAAAAGGATGTTATGTGGGTGGAAGTTACTCGTATAACAAGAAATGTCTTCACGCCAACAAAGCATTCAGTTATGCCTATTAAACACTTTGAAGTAAACGATTTGTATCTGACACATGTTTATAGAGTCAGAGGAGGAAATGTGCAAGAATAGCCCCGAAATAGATCTCTCTTAAAACAAGAATATTTCCAGGTTTATCAGAATGGTTCTAGATAATTTTATTCCTCAACGAAAATGGACCCTGCTAATAGGTGGCAGAAGTACAGAGTTCAGAGATATGAGCAGCAACAAATTAAGTGGTTGCAAATGGATAAAATTAATTCGTTTGATGACCCGTGTAACATAGATACTTTAAAAAATATAGCAAGTTGATTATTAATGTCAATGCAATGTTTGTGTACTTTTTGTTTGTTAATTTTAAGACTATTAAAATAGGCCTATATGAAAACATCTTTATATCCTTTAGTTTCGTTGCTAATTTCTAGTTTGCCCCTTACTCAGTTTTATTGTTTAATTTAAATTTCAAAATTGTATTAAATTTTATTTTGTATAAGACAGTTTGATATGTTTTTAGACAATATTGTTTTAAAAAATCTAAAATCATATTGAAGACAACAATATATTCCGACAAATGTCATAATAAACAACATTCTGTGCAATTATTGTGTGTAAATAATCAAAATTATATTCACTGCACCACAGATTCGGTAACTGCAAACATGAAAACAGAAATGTGGTCCCAATTTTAGAAAATTCTTCTGAAGTATGTAAATTATTCCATAATAATTATTACAGTGTAATGATGTCATTGCTAACATTGAAAGCATGTTGGTCACGTTTGTATGTTTACTTAAATAGAATAGGTACTTCATTGGAGGAAGTATTCAAAAGGCGCTTGTTATGTTTATTAGAACAAATTTTAAATTCAATAAGTCTCTTAAATTGGTGGGAGATTTGTCCATAACCATGGATCAAGTCAATAAGGGACCTGCCCTAGTAGTGACACACATATTGAAAACTATTCTGGAGAAAAATTTAGAATATTCTTATCTTTCTCAGATACGAGATCAGCTAGCAGCTGCTGAAAATCGAACAGAAAACAGTGACAGTGAAAACATTCGGTATTTTAAGTTTGTTCCCGTCACGTCATTGGAAAAGTCTTCGAATGTTCCTAGTCATACACTGTAATAAAATGTACAGAGACATAGAATATGTTGAAAACCAAGCTCTCAGACTCATTACTGGTGGAATCAAAACAACTCCAATAGATTCTATGAGATTCCTCACTAATATTAACAGCATCAAAATGACAATAGAAGAAAAAGCACTGATTCAATATGAAAAACTTATCAGATTACCAGGAAACAATTGGCATTCATACACTCCTCTCTGTAGATTGAAAACTCAAAAAAGTTTCATATCCATTGTTCAAGAATTAAAACAGAAAATCAATATCCCGAATTTAAAAGAAAACCTACAAATTAAACCAAACCCTTTAACTCTATTAAATATAGAATATAATCTAAATTTAACAGAAGAAATACTGAAATCAGAAGTAAACATTGAAATACTAAAACAATCGTCTTTAAAGACAATTAATATTAGGTACCCTCCACAAAACTGGCTTCATTTATATACCGACGGATCCTTGATCTCCAGAGAACAAGGTGCCAGTGCAGGTGTTACGTGCTGTCTCTTCTCACTTTATAGATCTCTTGGATATGGAACAACAAGTTTTGATGGTGAAATCATTGCAGTAAGTGAATGTCTCAGGAACCTTCCATGCCACATTAATAAATTTAGGAATGCAGTTATATTGTCAGACTCCAAAGCAGCTATTCTATCAATCGTCTCTAAACACACACCTTCATCTCAAACAGCAGATATAACTAAAATGCTCTCTAATTAATATCACTCAATAAAAGAACTGTATTCCAATGGATACCATCCCATTGTGGAATCCTGGGGAACGAGAATGCGGATGCTTTAGCAAAGAAGGGCAGCACTGCTACTTACAGACCTGTTACTAAATCTACGTATTGCTCTGTGAAGAGATTTATTAAACCTACATACTTAGACTTCAACAAACAAAATTCGATAACTCAATCCCAAGGGAAAAAATGGAACTCCCTGCATCAAAACCCACAGTTAATTCCCGATTTACCACGAAAATCGTCTGTAGCTGCATTTAGATTGGCAATAGGCCATGATTGTTTGGCCAAACACCTGCATAGAATTGGAATATATCAGTCCCCTAACTGCCCATTGTGCAACTCAAACCAAGAAATGGATTCGGAACACCTCAAAATCTGTGCTTCAGTGGCTGGCCATGATAATATCTTTGAAAAATATTGGAGTGCAAGAGGTCAAATGACTTTATTGTCAAACACCTGGCATTAGAAAACAACAACAACATAAAATGTACAGAGAACAGTAAATTTTATATGTTGCTCATGTTTATTATTATTATATAGGATGCAGTAGCGGCTGGTGGTCAAAATAATGAGTGTGCTACAATCTCTATATTGGCCTACTGCACACACTTATATGTATTTATCTCAATTTGAGACTCGCCTAGTGACGAAATATGAAGTCCATACGACGATCCTTCCTACTGCAGAACTTGTCAATTACCCTGGAGTTAAATCCCTCCATCTTGGACATCATACTCTTTTCTATTGACACTATTGCAAGAGCAGTGAGGCGATCCTGGGGCATAGTGTTCCTTAAAAACGTTTTTATGCGTTTTAAGCAAGAAAAACATCTTTCTGGCTCAGCAGTGGTCATTGGTTTTGTAACCAAAATATTTAATAATAATAATAATAATAATAATAATAATAATAATAATAATAATAATAATAGTGGTTTATTTTAACTGGCAGAGTTAAAAACTTCGTTACTTCACAGAATGGATCCTGTGAATTGTTGGAGGCTATGTTATGTATTGTAACAATTGAACAGCTGAATCTATATTTCGGAAGTCGGGTCTTCCATATAGAACTCCAAGTTGTATCTTTAACACTCTTTTGTTCAGTACAGTATAGCTATTGACAGCAACTTCAAGTTCGCGTTCAGGAAAATTATGCGAAAAATTGTCAAAAAATGTGCTGTTTAACAATTTTGTTGCGTCTAGGTAGGTTAAAGACTGAAACGATAAGTAGTTTCCTGAATTATATTGTCACATAATTCCTTGGCTTCAATTTTCTGGACCGACTGATTCAGGAGGAACCTCAAAAACCAGGTAGATGGCAGCAGCGGTCGGACACTTGAATTGCCAAACACATTGTACATAGTTCCGAGATCTTCCACAAACAAGCATTCTTTCATGCAAATCTAGTCTTTCAGGTGAAGCTCCCTGTAAAGCAGATTTGAATAATATCAAGGGAAAAATTGTTCCGGAACAATTTTTCCCTTGATATTATTCAAATCTGCTTTACAGGGAGCTTCACCTGAAAGACTATACGTTACTGTGTACGTTAACAGAAAACCACAATTCCAAGTCACACAGAGATTGTGTGCACTCGTTGTGGGTCTCTGGCGTTTCGTCAGCTCACGCGAGTTGTGTGGATATAAAGGGAAAGGTTGAGACGGTGTCGGGTAGAGTTTCCGGGTAGCTCAGTGGTAGAGCGCTGGTACGTTCAACCAGAGGTCCCGGGATCGATACCCGGCCCCAGAACAATTTTTCCCTTGAAATTATTCAAGCATTCTTACGTTACGCTTTACATTTTTAATCTCCAAGCTGTGTTGTGCTGAAGCTGACTACAGCACTTCCCCGCGTAAAAATAGCCAATAAGAGCAGTGATTTCAGCTTCGCACATGCGCATTAGTTGTCTACATTCTCATGTAGACCTTTGAGTAGCACAACGTACCCCCTGAGGCACCAAAGAGCGAAGAGTGGAGACTAAACACTCTATAATGCGTCGTGAACATAACCACTGGAAATTGTCAAATGGCAGATCAAATACTATGGTATTGTAAATACATTATTTGAGCAAAATTTATCATTGTGCTGTAGCACTGTAGCACATAAGGACGGGCCGCCACTGATAGAATGTTTCCGAGGTGGTGTTACAAACTTTGTTGCGAAGGGCACATGTATCAATTTGAGATCAGGAACCATGGTCCGGAAATGACTGAGTCGAAAGTTATAAGCAAAAATAGTTGTGTGGAAATGGAATTGTAATTTGGCACCACGTGTCCTCCTGCCCTTCACCTTTGGAACAATCGTGGAAAGATGGTATGGGCAGGATGTCTCCTACGTGGGTACTTGTCCCGATACAATCTGTGAGCTTGTCTACTGTTCTCATAGGCTCATCCATATTCGAAAATCAGGTCTGCTTATTCCGCTCTCGTGTACTCCTTCATTTCACTAGGACTGATCGACTGGACACTGCATCTTGTACACATAGAGTACACTGCCGTCTACAGACGTGCATATCAGAACCGACCATGTCCGTTACACATTATGCTATCTGCATTGCTTTAGTTTAGTTTCCTGTCCCCATTCGCTCAGACAGGGCACTGAATGAAATACTGTAAGTAGACAACGTAAACAACGTTGTATAGTGAAAAAGGGTTAAGAGAAGTGAACAAGTGACAACATGAAATTAGTACTAACTTTTGAACGTTAGAACAGTAAATGAATATGAGAGAAAGATAGGAGAAAAGGCCAAAGAACAAATAGGACAAATAATTCAATGTGATAATTTATAGAGAAAAACTGAAATTGAGATTTTAGTGAATAGTAGTTAGAGAAAAAGGGGGTTTGAAAGACGTATATAATATTGGATATATTAGGATTAATGAACAAAAAGAGAATAGCAAATGAAATGTAGGGGAAATACTGAAGGGGAGATTGAACAAGTAATGAAAAAGATACATTGTGTAATTGGGAGAATTTGTGTAGACGCGTACTGCAAATAATGTGTTTCTGTAATATGTTAATGATGACACCGGATACAGAAATGTGAGGTACACCATTACATGTAAAGAAGTGCTGTGACGAAATATATCATATCATATCATAAACAACGTTGTATGTGTAAGATGTACAGATAAATACATATAAATAAGGTGTACAGAGGAATAGAATTATTTCATTTTCACACAACTATTTTTGCTTGTAACTTTCGACTCGGTCACTTACGGACCAGGGTTCCTTATCTCAAATTGATACATGTGCCCTTCGCCATCATCCCTGAAAGTTTGTAACACCACTTCGGAAACGCTCTGTATATATGCTATAAAATTACGTGTTTCAATCTACCATAATATTATCAACATGTTGTTCCAGCCAGATCTAGCAGATCTGACAGTACGGTACCTCTGTACTGAAAGCGGAATTTGTTGACACTGAAATCGGGTCGCTTAGCCACGTGCAATTTCCTAAGTTTCGAGCTTTGTTTATTGTTTTAAACTATGAATTTAAATACAAAAAAGCTCATTCTTCCTTCCTTTCATACACTTCATTTTCATCTGAATTTACTTAGAAAATGTGGGAGAGAGTACCGGTATTTCAGTTTAATGAATAAGAAATTTGAAATAAAAATATTAAAATTTTGCCCTGAAGGTACTATTGGTAGCCGTAACTGAATGTTTACGATAAATATAGTTGACTTACTATCAGAGGCGGCTCCTCAGGGCAGGCAGGGTAGGCTAAGCCTACCTCAACACATTTAGAAAAACCTAAAAGTGGATATTTATTAACTACCCCAACACATTTGGAAAACCTTATATAATTATATACTCTTGTCTAGGTGCTTAGATATTCTTCAATTAACTATGAATGGGATTTTTTGAGGGTTAGTTGGACGTTGCTTACTACTGGCAGTTCGATTTATGCGACAAGAATACACTGGACAGATCACGATGCGTCAGAAGGTAGGCAGAAGCGAAGTTAGCCGACCTTCCACGTAACTTCAAAGCTGGCCCTGGAGTAAGCATTAAAAGGGATCGCTATTCTAAATGCTTTCTTAGCGCATGCGTTCTATGCTTAAGCCAGCGTGCTAGAATTCTGCCTGCCCTAACGAGAACCCATGAGCATTATCGAACATCTACGATTTGCGAAATTTCTGTTTGAAAGTTTCACGAGTTGGAACGTAGATTGTTACGAGTAGTATAACAGTTTTTAAACAGTGTGTTTTAAAAGATGTTTTTTTTACAGTGTATTTTAGAAAATGTGATTTTTGCAAGTACATACTGTATATTAATGTTACGTATATTTGGTGATTTATAGTTAATGTAAGTGATAACAATAATATTATATTATGACTGATATAATAAGTAAACTGTTACGTTGTCCGTTTTCGCGTCGTAATGACATTGAAAAGAGAAGTATTTTGGACAATGGACGACCCACTCCTGCATTAAGCTCTATTGTTCATAAAGTCAGTGCTAAAGGTGCAAGAAAATTTAATCCTTCATGGTATGAAACACTATGAAATGGAAATATAAAAATTGGAGGTTTATCTTTCGAAAAGGTGGAAAAATTCAAATATCTTGGAGCAACAGTAACAAATATAAATGATACTCGGGAGGAAATTAAACACAGAATAAATATGGGAAATGCCTGTTATTATTCGATTGAGAAGCTTTTGTCATCCAGTCTGCTGTCAAAAAATCTGAAAGTTAGAATTTATAAAACAGTTATATTACCGGTTGTTCTGTATGGTAGTGAAACTTGGACTCTCACTTTGAGACAGGAACATAGGTTAAAGGTGTTTGAGAATAAGGTTCTTAGAAAAATATTTGGGGCTAAGAGGGATGAAGTTACAGGAGAATGGAGAAAGTTACATAACGCAGAACTGCACGCATTGTATTCTTCACCTGATATAATTAGGAACATTAAATCCAGACGTTTGAAATGGGCAGGGCATGTAGCACGTATGGGCGAATCCAGAAATGCATATAGTGTGTTAGTTGGGAGGCCGGAAGAAAAAAGACATTTGGGGAGGTCGAGACGTAGATGGGAGGATAATATTAAAATGGATTTTAGGGAGGTGGGATATGATGATAGAGACTGGATTAATCTTGCACAGTGTAGGGACCGATGGCGGGCTTACGTGAGGGCGGCAATAAACCTGCGGATTCTTTAAAAGCCATTTGTAAGTAAGTAAGTATGGAATGAAATACATAAATGGCTAACAGGAAGTGAAGTTAAAGCTAAGCTGTAGGTGATCACGTTTGTTATTGTAATCTAAAGAAGGTACTTGGAATCAGATCATATTTGTAACTCGGTAAGTCTAAAGAGACTTGAAAAGAATTTGAATCCAATTTCGGAAATGTTGTCTGAACAACAAGGGTTGCAAGACAACAGTATAACAATAAACTAGAAAAAACCGACAAATTATGAGACGGCTCATTGATGTATCAGTATTGTTATGTAAGCAAGAGTTAAGTTTTCGGGGGGTATGATGAAAGCGAGCTGTCATTGAATCGCGGGAATTACATAAAAATGTTCTGTAAATTTTGCCTATCCTGTACATTTGACTACGAGCCGCCACTGCTTACTATAGTCACTGTGAACAGAGCTCAACTCTTCACTATTATTCGGAATATTACCTTCATCATCTCTACGAGCATCTATGACGGCGTTCCTGTACATGATCTTCGCCCTCTCCAGAGCCATCTTGATGTCAAGCTGGCTCTTGTTCGGCATAATTCCTGTCAAGCAATGCAAACATTGAACAACATAACTAAATTGCACACTTTGAAGTTTGTGTTCTCAAACATCTTACTTTGTTCGTATTACTTTGACCTTATAAGACATTTTAAAATCCACCCGTAGCCAGTAGCCAAGCCTATATAAATCATGAATGTTTATTTAATTGACTTACAAATCAGTGCATTGTGATGGAGGATATATTTTTTATAATTACCGTATTTACTCATATAATTTCTTCCCCTCGTAATTCCCCCCCTCTAGATTTTTCATATATAATATTATAAGATAAAATATATTTCTCGCGCAATTTTCCCCTCTGATACAATGTGAATTACCTAGGCCTACAATTTTTGGACACCCTTATGAAGATTTCAGATACAGCACAACGGAATTCGTGGAAAACCCATGGTCGAATCCATCTCCTTTTACAGACCCCTAATGGTACCTCAATCTCCGTCACCTGCGCATCTGTCGATATTTGGTCAGTCAGTCAGACTACGGTTAGGTATCATTGTGCATAGGTTACAATGTTATTGTGTCACAGCGCCAGTGTAGTTAATCTCAACTATGGGGAGAAAGTTGTCAGGGATGAGTCCGAAGTCGGCCACAAGATGCCGGCAATGTAACCAAGACACAGCTTACAGGACGAAAAAATCGCAAAACTTTAATAATTCGTTTAATTAATTACCAAAATTGTCACTGATTACAGTTAATTAGTACTAAAATTATTTAAGCTTATTACATTAGACCAGGCCTGCACAAACAGCACTCAACGAGCGCACGTGCTCCTTCGGAGCGGGAGAGTCGTGTTTACCGCTCGCCGAAACGGAGAGGAAGATAGGCTACGTCAGAATGACATAGACTTGCTACAGGTAGAAGAGAGGGAAACGACCACTCAGTTATCTCGTGGAGTGCAGTGTGTAGGCCTATTCTCGGTAACTGTTTCACGTTGCTTACCTACTTCTACAGTACAGTATGGAGGAATCTAAAAGACGGAACATAACATTTAACATTTAACGATTTACAGCTCGAACTTATTGATCTTCAATGTGACCTAAGGGCTAAAGATCGTTTGAATAATATTACTAGCCTTTTGATTTTACAAGACTAAACATTAGCAATAATATCCACGACTACACAGGCTGGCTGTGAAAATGATTGCTATGTTCGGCTCAACATTTATATTTGTGAGCAACTGTTTTCTATAATCAACTTTAATCAAGGCAGACATCGAACATCTGCAACTGATGTTTCATTACGATCAGTAGGCTACTGTTCCTGTCAGCTGCCAACAGCATAAAACCTCGTTTTGATGTACTGATAAATAAAACTATAACAAAATGATATTGTACATTTAAGTAGCTATAAAATTTCTATTATTTCTGTAAAATAAATATTTCTTTATTAATTAATAATAGTCCAAGATAGTTTTGCAAACACTGAACGGGAATTCATTTCATAAGCACTGGTAACAGTACTTCCTTTTCTGTATATCTTGTACGAGATCACCACTTCTTCCAGTCCACTCTTACACAGAGCGCAGCTAATATCTGCATTCCACTCATTAGCTGTGAGCCGGCTCGGAGAGCCCAAACGTTGTGCAGGCCTGCATTAGACTTTCAACAGTGCACTATTTGTTTGATGTTATTTATGACCAGTTTACCCGTAATATTTTTATAGTCATCGCATAACTCCCCTCTCCCCCCGAATTTTCACTCCTAAGCCTTGAAAAAAAAAGGGAGAAATTACGCGAGTAAATATGGTATTTATAATTAGGGCTCAGAAGTTAATGGCCTAAAAATCACAGGAAAATGGCTTATAAAATGACCTTAACTTAGTGAAAATGTGACATCTAAATTTAAGAAAACGACCAAGATTTTAATAATAATAGAAATAATAGTAATAATAATAATAATAATAATAATAATAATAATAATAATAATGATAATAACAACAATAATAATAACAATAATAATGATTCGTAGAATCTAGGGTTTGAAGGATCGCCGGTTTTCTTGAAAATTAAAAAACTCCTCTCTACTTCAACTGACGTCATGGGCATATACTTGAAGTGACCAAAGTCCGCTGGTGAAAAATATTCATCAAAAACTATGAAGTCAATGTTTTTACCTTGCAGAACTTTCTCGACTTTAGACATTGACTGGTATCCAATGTTGTTTTCCAATACTTTTTTTTCATTTTCTCTCTAACTTCTTGTCAAATTTTTCTTACTCACTGTTGCAAGTGTTCTTCAAAGCCTTTAATCTTTTTAACAGCTGAATGAATGCTCCCATCTCTTTTCTCTAGCCATGGTAATGTTTTTGCTAAAATTGAAAAGTTACCATTGATATATGACACATCCCTTAATTTGAGGATCAGCCAGCAAGTCTTGAGAAACTTGTATAGAAACAGCACTTTCTCTATCAATGCTGTCTTCACTTGTAAGATACAAAATGCTGACTGCGAGCACTGCAGCTGCAGTACTTGTACTGTTGCGGTGAAAGGGGGCAATCACGTTACACATACCATCAGGAGTTAAGATTTTTCCTGCATGGTGCAATCTGCATTAGGTTTTGGAATGTAGGCTATGATTACATCGTAAAAAAAGTCCGTTCAAAAGAACAAATATAACAAAAAGTAGAACATTTCCTATAAAATGACCTATAAACAATAATATACCAAAAAAATGCAAATAAACTCAAAATAAAATTATGCTATATTGGTTTGTGTTGGAGTGAAATGAATTTATATTGCATCCTTCATTGTCTGTGATGTCTCAGAAAAAATATATTTCATCAATTTCTGAGCCCTATTTATCACTCATCAACTCACCACTATTTTCCCACCTCACTTCTGATATTCCCATCACATCCACTCTGTTTTTTCTCATTGCTTCCTTCATGTTTTCCAACTTACCTGGCAGCGGTGTAGTATCCAGATAACTCGGTGCAGTATTCGGTCTTCTCTCCCACGTTGCAGTCGTCGATCTTCTTTCCAACGGTGCGCTCTTCATTCTTCCTTTCTTCTCTGTGTTGTGATACGTCATGACATGACCTTGCCCAGTATCCCCCACCCGGACATCCGATTGGGGGGATAGTTTACGTCCGGAATTTTTTACCAGACAAGGTCTCATCATGCAATTCTTTTATCTTATTCTTCTTGGGATGTAGAAAATGCGGAAGCTTCCCATTGCTTTCCGCACACCACTCTCTCTTTCGCATCTTAAAAGATCCCAGGGGGCCCCAGCGTGGCGGTGAGGAGAGTGGATTTGACTAATTAGGCCCACCGGACTTCACCGAAATTCACCACAAGGGTTAAATATCAGTTTCATCAGGGTTTTTGACCCGATCAGAGACTGGGAAATCCCAATTAGCCTTTGCCCCCCTTACTGAGTCTAAAGAATTATAAAGGTCATCAATGTAAAAAGATAACTATGATACTTATCGAGCATGACACAAGAAAGTTAGTCTTCCAGGATGATTTAAGATTAAAGTTGTCATTAAAATACTATATATGTAAAATTAACGTTATAGGAGAATGAGAGAACTAATGGCTTCATTGTCAAAGCCAAGCATTTGATAACAACAACAACAACAACATTATTAGTAGACTGCGGGAGTGCGGGCCCTAAAACGGCAATTACAGTTGACTATGCAGAGGGGTATAGAGTATGATGTAGGTAAGTCTCTCTCGCCTTTCGTCGTACTGTTCCGTGCATCGAATCCGAAACATTCAGAGTGTGTTTAGCTGTCATACTAAAGAATTGCTTGTGTGAAATGACACATATTGATGGCCCAGAACCAGACTGTTCCAAGTCCATTTTACTATTTTTTTTTTTTCAGAAGAGTTATTTTAAGCTCCTGACATTCAAAGCTTCATGAGACAATTTGGAATAGCTTCATAGCAACCTTATGGAGAGGAATATTTACAATTTTGTTCGATTCATATATGCAGACAAAAACTGAAACACAATGAAACATAGATTTCTTTCTTATAAAAAGTTGGACTTGGAACAGTCTGGATCTCAGCCAACGATATTACAATGCCTAAAACACCTCGCTCACGAAATGCGATACTAAATAATTTGATGGAACAATTCGGAAGCGATATATTTAACCTAATGAGAAAATGTTGTATGTGTCGTGTATAATTTCAGATTATTACCAACTAAGAAGTACTATTTTGAAAGACACTGTAATAGTAAAGCACAGAAGGAAAATGTTGAACGCAATTCAAACAAGAACCAATCGAGTTCAAATAGTCGGTCATAATTCAATATAGACTTATGTGACATATTAGTTACACACAAACATTCCATTCAGAATTTTGGACAACCCCCACTTTAGATCATTTCTGGAAAAATACACAAATCAACATATTCCAGGAGCAGCAACAATACGTAAAGAATATTTACCAATTTCGTACCAGAATACGATTGCCAAAATATTAAATTAATTAAGAAAGTATCGGAAACAATTAACAAGGTATACCAAGGACTGTATCCTGATAAGGTAAATGACAAATTACATACAGTAGTGTAATAAAAAATAATGGCTATACAGTGTTGAACAGTTTGGTGAAAAAAACAGGACAAAAACTTAAATGACAATGTAAACCTTTTCACTTACTTTCCATTAACCTCATGTGATGTCGGAAGAAGATTTTCGCAGTACAAACATATTCTAACTGATACACGCAGAAGTTTCTCCTTTGACAATCTACATATGTACATAGTTGTGTTCGACACCTGTGGAGTAACGGTCAGCGCGTCTGGCTGCGAAACCAGGTGGCCCGGGTTCGAATCCCGGTCGGGGCAAGTTACCTGGTTGAGGTTTTTTCCGGGGTTTTCCCTCAACCCAATACGAGCAAATGCTGGGTAACTTTCGGTGTTGGACCCCGGACTCATTTCACCGGCATTATCACCTTCATATCATTCAGACGCTAAATAACCTAGATGTTGATACAGCGTCGTAAAATAACCCAATAAAATAAAAAATACATAGTTGTAGGAGTATATTGTAATTCCTTATTGTAAAGAAAAGGATTCCGTCGACATCACATCAATTAGATAAGTACGAAATGTGTGATTATTGTATGTATGCAATTCATATACTCAAGACTACGTCTGAAGCACGCACAGTGAGTTGCTTACCTGAGAGTTCAGTACACTCGCCACGGAACGCTCCAGTCATACTTAACTTGACGGTAAAGGGCCCGCACTCCCGCAGTTTAATTATTAGTAAAAAATAAACATGATGTTCTATCTACATTAAGAATAAGATTATTAGAACGACATCATTTTTAAATTCACAAATACCATTAATGCTTGGTCGAGATGATATATTGATGCTGGGTTACAACAAAACCTGAAGTTAGTAAAATACAAGCGGCAGAGATGAGATTCTTGCGGAAAGTAAAAGGATGCACGAGATTAAATAGAATTAGAAATGAAGATATTAGGCAGGAACTAGGAGTATACTCACTCATTGATAAAAAGACAATTACAGACAAGATTGGAAATTAGATGTAGAGAGAATGGACGACTACAGACTTCCTAAAAAAGCAATAAGTTATAAACCAAAAGGACGAAGAGATCAGGGACGACCGATGAAAAGATGGAGCGACCTTTGAAGCCGGAACGGGCAATTACCTATACCATCGTAGAATTCAAGATCACCAGTAGTTCAGGAGACACTGATGAAAGATTAGATTTGCATAATATATGTCACTGTGTACGACGGGCAGCCACCATCTCTGCTCTTCCAGCCAACTATCTTGCCACGCCGGGCAGCCACCATCTCTGCTTTTCCAGCCCACTATCATGCCACTCCGGGCAGCCATCATCTCTGCTCCTCCAGCGAACCATCATGCCATGCCAGGAAGCAACCATCTGTGCTCCTTCACCCAACTTTTCTGCCATGCCAGGCGGCCAATTTCTTTGCTCTTCCAGCCCACCATCATGCCAAGCTGGGCAGCCAACATCTCTGCTCTTCCAGCCCACCTTCATGCCACGCCGAGCAGCCACCATCACTGCTCGTCCAACCAACCATCATGCCACGCCGAGCAGCCATCATCTCTGCTCTTCCATCAAATAATCATGCAACCCCGGACAGCCATCATCTCTGCTACCCCAGCTAACCATCATGCCACGCCGGGCAGCCACCATCAATGCTCTTCCAGCCCACCATCATAACACGCCAGGCAGGCAACATCCCTGCTCCTCCAGCAAACCATCATGGCACGCCGGGCAGCAACAATCTCTGGTCCTCCACCCAACCATCTTACCACGCCGGGCAGCCACTATCTCTACTCTTCCACCCCACCATCATGCCACGCCGGGGAGCCACCATATCTGCTCTTCCAGCCCACCTGCATTCCACGCCGGGCAACCTGCTCTTCCAGCCCACCATCATGTCACGCTGGGCAGCCAACATCTCTGCTCCTCCAGCGAACCATCATGCCACGTCGGGCAGCAAAAATCTCTGCTCACCCAGCGAAACATCATACCACGCCGGGCAGCAAAAATCTCTGCTCTTCCAGCTCACAATTACGCCACGACAGGCAGCCAATATATCTGCTCTTCCAGCCCACCATCATGCCACGCCGGGCAGCCACCACCCATGCAATTCCAGCCCACCAACATGCCACGCCGGGCAGCTACCATATATGTTCTTCCAGCCCACCATCATGCCATGCACGGCAGCCACAATCTCTGCTCTTCCAGCCCACCATCATGCCACGCCGGGCAGCCATCATCTCTGCTCTTCCAGCCCACCATCATGCCACGCCGGGTAGACACCAACTCTGCTCTTCCAGCCCACCATAATTCCACGCCGGGCAGCCAAAATCTCTGCTCTTCCAGCCCACCATCATGCCACGCTTGTCAGCCAACATCTCTGCTCCTCCAGCGAACCATCATGCCACGTCAGGCAGCAACAATCTCTGCTCCTCTAGCGAACCATCATGCCTCGCCCGGCAGCCACCAGCTCTGCTCTTCCAGCAAACCATCATGGCACGCAGGGCAACCATCATCTCTGCTCTTCCAGCCCACCATCACTCCACGCCGGGCAGCCAACATCTCTGCTCTTCCAACCCACCATCATGCCACGCCGGGCAGCCCACATCTCTGCTCTTCCAGCCCACCATCATGCCACGCTCGGCAGCCAACATCTCTGCTCCTCCAGCGAACTATCATCATTCCACGCCGGGGAGCAACAGTCGCTGCTCCTCCAGCGAACCATCATGCAACGCCGGGCAGCTACCACCTCTGCTCTTCCAGCACACCATCATGCCACGCTGGGCTGTCTACATCTCTGCTCTTCCAGCTAACCATCATGCCTCGCCCGGCAGCCACCAGCTCTGCTCTTCCAGCAAACCATCATGGCACGCAGGGCAACCATTATCTCTGCTCTTCCAGCCCACCATCACTCCACGCCGGGCAGCCAACATCTCTGCTCTTCCAACCCACCATCATGCCACGCCGGGCAGCCCACATCTCTGCTCTTCCAGCCCACCATCATGCCACGATCGGCAGCCAACATCTCTGCTCCTCCAGCGAACTATCATCATTCCACGCCGGGGAGCAACAGTCGCTGCTCCTCCAGCGAACCTTCATGCAACGCCGGGCAGCTACCACCTCTGCTCTTCCAGCACACCATCATGCCACGCTGGGCAGTCTACATCTCTGCTCTTCCAGCTAACCATCATGCCTCGCCTGGCAGCCATCATCTCTGCTCTTCCAGCGAACCAACATGCCACGCTGGGCAGCAACCATCTCTGCTCTTCCAGCTCACCATCACGCCACGCCAGGTAGCCACAATCTCTGCTCTTTCAGCCCACCATCATGCCACGTCGGGCAGCCATCATCTCTGTTCTTCCAGCCGACCACAATGCCACGTCGGGCAGCCACAATCTCTGCTCTTCCAGCCCACCATCATGCCACTCCGGGCAGCCACCATCTCTGCCTTTCCAGCCCACCATCAAGCCACGTCGGCAACCACTATCTCTGCTCATCCAACTCATCATGCCACGCCGGGCAGCCACCATCTCTGCTCTTCCAGCCCACCATCATGCCACGCCGGGCAGCCATCATCTCTTCTCTTCTAGCCCACCATCATGCCACGCCGGGCAGCTACTATCTCTGCTCTTGCAGCCCACCATCATGCCACAGAGGGCAGCCAACATCTCTGCTCTTCCAGCCCACCATCATGCCACGCCGAGCAGCTACCATCTCTGCTCTTCCAGCTCACCAACATGCCACGCCGGGCAGCCATCATCTCTGCTCCTCCAGCGAACCAACAAGCCATGCCAGGAACCAACCATCTCTGCTCCTTCACCCAGCTATCATGCCATGCCGGGCGGCCACCATCTCTGCTCTTTCAGCCCACCATCATGCCACGCCGGGCAGCCATCATCTCTGCTCTTCCAGCCCACCATCATGCCACGCTGGGCAGGCATCATCTCTGCTCTTCCAGCCCACCATCATGCCACGCCGGGCAGCCACCATCTCTACTCTTCCTACCTACCATAATGCCACGCCAGTCAGCCACCATCTCTGCTCTTCCAGCCCACCATCATGCCACGCAAGGCAGTCAAAATCTCTGCTCCTCCAGCGAACCATCATTGCCACGTCGGGCAGCAACCATCTCTGCTCTTCCAGCTCACAATCACGCCACGCCTGGCAGCCACAATCTCTGCTCTTCCAGCCAACCATCATGCCACGCCGGGCAGCCCCCATCTCAGCTCTTCCAACCTACCAACATGCCACGCCAGACAGCCATCATCTCTGCTACCCCAGCTAACTATCATGCCACGCCGGGCAGCCACCATCTCTGCTCTTCCAGCCCACCATCATGCCACGCCGGGCAGGCAACATCTCTGCTCCTCCAGCAAACAATCATGCCACGCCTGGCAGCTAACATCTCTTCTCTTCCAGCCCACCATCATGCCACGCCGGGCAGCCAACATCTCTGCTCCTCCAGCCCACCATCATGCCACCCCGGGAAGCCACCATTTGTGCTCTTCCAGCCCACCATCATGCCACGCCGGGCAGCCATCATCCCTTCTCTTCTAGCCCACCATCATGCCACGCCGGGCAGCTATTATCTCTGCTCTTGCAGCCCACCATCATGCCACACCGGACAGCCAACATCTCTGCTCTTCCAGCCCACCATCATGCCACGCCGGGCAGCCACTATCTCTGCTCTTCCATCTCACCAACATGTCACGCCGGGCAGCCATCATCTCTGCTCCTCCAGCGAACCATCATGCCATGCCGGGATGCAACCATCTCAGCTCCTTCACCCAACCATCATGCCATGCCGGGCGGCCACCATCTCTGCTCTTTCAGCCCACCCTCATGCCACGCCGGGCTGCCATCATCTCTGCTCCTCCAGCGAACCATCATGCCATGCCGGGAAGCAACCATCACCAGTAGTTCAGGAGACACTAATGATGACGTAACATCACGTCGAAATGGGCCGTCTGACCAAGGTATATACCTTTTTTAAAAATTGTAACACTTTTTAACATGTGACTAACCAATTATATGTTTTTAATAAACAAAGTGTTAACGTGAACTATAATCAATGATTCTTATGTAGTTACTGGCAGACAAACCGACACGACTAGAAGCATTAACGCGTTTCGTATATCTCAAAGTTGAGCATCATAATAATATCAAATAAGGGTTCTAAATAAGAGATACTATCTCCTAAAAGCACCCATAGGTATCTCTTAGTAGAGAACGGAATAAATAAAAATGAAATACCTAACCAAGGTTATAAATTATTCTCTTCCTTGTTAGCAATCTACCTTATTATATGCAACATTTTGCTAGCACTTTTATAAAAATTAATAATAAGTTTATTGTAGCTTACATTAACTGTTGTTCACTTCTTCAACAAAAACCACTAAAAAGTTCCAAAGTGTGAAAAATTACTTTGGTTGCTCTCAGCTGCTTACTTGCAACTGAGGTTAGACAAAGAACACGATGCCTTAGAAGGACAAACATTGAGCAAATCTAATCTTTCAGGTAAGACTCCCTGTAAAGCAGATTTGAGTAATTTCAAGGGAAAAATTGTTCCGGGGCCGGGTATCGATCCCGGGACCTCTGGTTGAACGTACCAGCGCTCTGCCAACTGAGCTACCCGGAAACTCCACCCGACATCGTCTCAACTTTTCCCTTTATATCCACACAACTCGCGTGGGCTGACGAAATGCCAGAGACCCACATCGAGTGCACACAAACTCTGTGTGACTGAAATTGTGGCTTTCTGTTAACGTACACAAGCATTGACTTTACAGGAAGCTTTACCTGAAAGATTAGATTTGCATAATATATACGTCACTGTGTACGTTAAAATAAATTAAATAAATTAAATAAATAAATCAATATGTGATTAAGTAAATAAATAAATTACATAAATAAAATAATATATACATAAATAAGTAATTGAATGAATATATAAATATATAAATAAATAAATTAATAAATTAGCAAATTAGTAAATAAATAAATTATAAACAAATAAAAAATAAGTAAATAAATAAATTAAAAATTTAATAAAAATATATATAAATATATAAATGAATAAATAAGTTAGTAAATAAATAAGAAATAAATAAATAAATAATTTAATTAATTAAAATTAAATAAATAAATAATTAAATGAGTAAATAAAAAATATAAATGAATAAATAAATAACAAAGTAAATACATAAACAAGTAAATGAATGAATGAAAATTAATAAATATACAGAAATAGATAAATAAATAAATAAATAAATAAAAAAATAAATAAATAAATAAATAAATAAATAAATAAATAAATAAATAAATAAATAAATAAATAAATAAATAAATAAATGCACTCCTAATGAGATGGTCGTCGTTCCTCACCCCCGTATTCACCAGATTTGGCCACCAGCGACTTTTTTTTTTTTTTTGTTTCCGAAGATGAAATTGAAGCTACACGGTCACCGTTTTAGCACTGTGGAGGAGATCCATCGCGAATCGCAGAAGGTGCTTGACAGGCTTCAAGAACGCGACTTCCAGGATGCATTCCAAAAATGGCAGACACGCTGGGATCAGTATATATTGCTGCCCAAGAGGACTACCTTGAAGGTGATGGCAGCCACATTTAAATGAGGTAGTTTTATTTCCACTTATGGTACAGGTCTCGGAATTTAATGATTATACCTCTTCTCTCTGTTAATGTGGGCAGACTGCTTGTTGGAGTACAACTTACTGGCAGCAGGCAGCTCTTCTTTCAGTCATTATTGTCCTCACTCGATTTATAATGATACTTGGAGAAAATTAGTTCCCTGCTACATTGAAGTGAACAGGTCAGACAGCTTAAAAAATATATGAGGCCTAATATTTCTCATCAGTTTAATAATACAACTCCCGTGTTACTGAGATATCATACACGACTTTGCGAAAACCAAATGATAATAACTAAATATTTTCTTATAATTACTTACTTACTTACGGCTTTTAAGGAACCCGAAGGTTCATTGCCGCCCTCACATAAGCCCGCCAGCGGTCCCTGTCCTATGCAAGATTAATCCAGTCTCTATCATCATACCCCACCTCCCTCAAATCCATTTTAATATTATCCTCCCATCTACGTCTCGGCCTCCCTAAAGGTCTTTTTCCCTACGGTCTCCCAACTAACACTCTATATGCATTTCTGGATTCGCCCATACGTGCTACATGCCCTGTCCATCTCAAACGTCTGGATTTAATGTTCCTAATTATGTCAGGTGAACAATACAATGCGTGCAGTTCTGTGTTGTGTAACTTTCTCCATTCTCCTGTAACTTCATCCCTCTTAGCCCCAAATACTTTCCTAAGAACCTTATTCTCAAACACCCTTAACCTATGTCCCTCTCTCAAAGTGAGAGTCCAAGTTTCACAACCATACAGAACAACCGGTAATATAACTGTTTTATAAATTCTAACTTTCAGATTTTTGGACAGCAGACTGGATGATAAGAGCTTCTCAACCGAATAATAACAGGCATTTCCCATATTTATTCTGCGTTTAATTTCCTCCCGAGTGTCATTTATATTTGTTACTGTTGCTCCAAGATATTTGAATTTTCCACCCCTTCGAAGGATAAATCTCCAATTTTTATATTTCCATTTCGTACAATATTCTGGTCACGAGACATAATCATATACTTAGTCTTTTCGGGACTTACTTCCAAACCGATCGCTTTACTTGCTTCAAGTAAAATTTCCGTGTTTTCCCTAATCGTTTGTGTATTTTCTCCTAACATATTCACGTCATCCGCATAGACAAGAAGCTGATGTAACCCGTTCAATTCCAAACACTGCCTGTTATCCTGAACTTTCCTACTGGCATATTCTAGAGCGAAGTTGAAAAGTAAAGGTGATAGTGCATCTCCCTGCTTTAGCCCGCAGTGAATTGGAAAAGCATCAGATAGAAACTGACCTATATGGACTCTGCTGTATGTTTCACTGAGACACATTTTAATTAATCGAACTAGTTTCTTGGGAATACCAAATTCAATAACAAAATCATATAATACTTATAATTATTAAATATAAAAGCGGATTATTTTATAAGTAGTCTTTAGGTCTGCAGCGGATTGAGACATTGCCACACATAAAAAATACAGTTCAAACTTGACACCATTGTGAAAATTTAGAAACGTTATTACTGTGAAATTATATAAATCGTTAAATATAAGAAGGTAGGGTTTATACAAATTATACTACATTAGCTTTCTAAATCAAAGTGTATTGATTAAATAGTGTATATTAAATTGTTTAATTTCTTTATTACTAGTTTCACAATCGAAGTTTCATCACTGCGTATTGGAGCAGTAATAAACTGTTCATATTTTCCTACACACATCTTGTTTAATTGGTACGTTTATTTAAATTAAACGTGGCATTAGCAAACAAAAAGTGAACATATGTTTATTATTGTACCGTAATCTTAAAAAGGATGTTTGATAAATGTATTTCTGTAACACTGAGTAAGAATTAAGTACCAACTAATTGGTTATGCACCGTAACTCTGCAGTGCTCGGGAAAAGTGACACAAGTCAGTTTTCACAAACCTTTGATAATTTATTGACAACTTACGGAACATCTGCTAGCTTGGAAAAAATATATATAAGTATTTCTCCCATTACAATAATTCATACAGAAAAAAATCAAATCGACATAAACCAGTGTAACTTGTCAATAAAGTATCAGAAAAGGTTTGTGGAAACTGACTTATGCCACTTTTCCCAAGCACTGCAGAACTGATGAAATAACTATTAATTCACAAACTAATAACTAAGTAATAAAACTGGCTACTAACTACAAACTTTACAGTTTATAGCATGTAGATGAAATGTCCAGATCTACGACAATGGCAGTGTCCTAGGTAAGCCAGCTATTGTCTATTACTAAAGATGTTTTATCAGTAGTGTTATTGAACTTTAGCTCTTATGTTAGTGCTAACGTTTCTCAATAGGCCTATACAACAACAACAACAACAACAACAACAACAACAATAATAATAATAATAATAATAATAATAATAATAACAATAATGGATTTATTTAATCTGGCAGAGTTAAGGCCGTAAGGCCTTCTCTTACACTCAACCAGGATTAAAACTTACTTACATAATTGAACATAAAACTGGATCAGAATTAAGTAATTACATACTGATAAAATTTAGGTATATAATGAGATCAAAAGAGATAGTTACATAAAAATTTACCTCATAAAATAAAAATGAACATAGTGGAATACATATTAATGTTGTTAGAATCAAATACGAATCACATAAAAACAGAAGCCGATAATTCAATAAAAAATGTACACATAGAAATAAAAATAAGTTGATGGTCATATGTACAGTGAAAGGTGTGTCGTCGAACTGAGGTATCCCATGTTGTGACATTAATTAAATTTACTCACCGAATGGTACATTTCCACGGTCCAGAGAAAGAAGTTGGGGTGCTTGTGGCCACACTTGATGGACATAGCCATTCCCAACTCACAGATGTATAGATGTGAGTGAAAACTGAGAAAGTGTGCACTGTTAATCTCAGTTTCAGACGAAAGCAAATTGTCAATATCACACTCCCACCACTTGGAGGTCCGGCGTTCGAACACTGAAGTCCGCTATCCTGCCAGAGATTCACATTGTCTTCATTTCTACAAGGTAAATAAATGCTTGGATATAACTTTAAAATAGAACACGACCGCTTTCTTCCAAAGTCTCTCCTATTCACATAACAATTTTACACATTTTGTTAAAAATGAGGATAGGATTAGTTCCACCCTTGTGACAGTTACAGAAGCTGCCAGTTCTATATTTAATAATGCTTTTAACGTACAAGTGTAATATACAATTGGATAGCTCACAAGCAAACGTTCTGATGTGGGAAGATAAAAAAGTAATGTTTTTCTTCCACCATGTTAACAATGTCAAAAGAAGTGCTTATACATATTTTGGCCACTCGACCGCAATTACTAGGCCATCCAGAATGTGATTTTCCCTGGGGCCGTTTATAGAAAAAAAGCACAATTGCATGGAAATATTTATTAAAACAGATAGAGCTATTGTTGCGCTATTTGTTAACACATCCCCCAGTGGAATTGAGACATTTGTCATACCATGGGATCAATTTTTGTATTGTAGAAGTCAGCCGCCTCAGATCGGAACCAGCGTTTGACTGCGTCTGCACCTCTCTCTATCGATCCCATGATATAAGAAATGTCTCAATTCCGATGGAAAATATGTTGAAAAATAGCTCAACAACTGCTGTGTCTGTTTCAATAAATTTGTCCATGAAATTGTGTTTTTTTTTCTGTTAACGACCCCTGGCGAACTTATTTTTTACGGCCCTCGTAATTGCGGTCTAGTGGCCAAAATTTGTATAAGCACTTCTTTTGACATTATTAACATGGCTGAAGAAAAAAATAATAATTTTTTTATCTGCCCCCATCAGAACGTTTGCTTGTCAGCGGTAAAATGTTGCAAAAGACATTTTTATATCCTATTGCAACGTTTTAATATAAACTCTGTTGGTGGAAAATGGAAGTACAACCTTCAATACATCTTGTAGAATCTAGGAGGTTTATAGGTTATGAGAAAACGTCACAACGCTAAGCATCAACAGCATTGCCAATTTAGCCCTTTTCGGGCTAGATCTAGACTTTTGTACTTCGCTTTTGGTCGTGCGATTATTTAATTAAATTTATTAGTTCGCTGTCAGTCCATTCTCACACTTCCTCACTGAAGTAGGGAGATAGAACCGATATTTAGTGTATTGAATGTAGCGAAAAACAAACCAAGAAATAGAATGCATTTTCCTTTGCTATTTCCATTTCTCTCAACACGGTATGGATTAAAAAGAAGTGACAGCAATTGTTACACATATAATTAAGTTGCCAGATAATGTTATTGACCGCATAGGAACGAGTGTTGTATATCAAAGTGGCGATAAAGACTGTGTTATTTATGCCCCCTTGAGAAATCCACTCGCTTTCTATCATATTAACACGAACGTTTTGTTCAATAGTAATATTGTAAAGTCACACACAGTTTAAAGACAACGAAACTGACGCAGAAAAACATACAGGCGACTCCACGAAATGCAATGTTAGCAGATGAACACACAAGACGCTTCCCGATTGTCAACGCACGCACGCACACACACACTGTATGTGGTGCAGCGAGCGTGAGAAAGATAGACAAGAACAGATTTCTCTTTCCATGTGCAGGTCCATCTAGCTTCATTTTCTTACATTGAGAATTTTATTTTCCAACCCCAATTCAGTCTTTACTTTCTTGAAGGATGACTGAAAATCACATTTTCTGTTTCTGCTTTTTACTAATTCAACACTTGTTCTCTACGTCTTGTCTCTAATATAAGGTATATGTACACCTTCACATACAAAAATTTTTGTTTTGTAAACTTTTGCTCTGTAAAATTTTTATACAATTGAGAATGGTACCAGAAAGAGAATGAAGTGAACAGATCCCTTGAAATTATGTCTAAATTGTTTTTAAAAATTATTTTGTTTATACTTTTGACATGCAATTGAAACATGATAGCTCATGCAGTTTTTAAGATAGAGACATTTTTTCACTGTTTTATAGCTAAAACTATTCTTTAGTGCCTGACATAGAGCTATTTTTTATTTTTATTTACATTAATTAAATATTACCATATATGTAATTTACAATAATAGTTTATGTTCCATAAATCATGTAAAAATCCATAGATAATTATTAATTATATTAATGTTATTTTACTCATTGTCAGGCACTAGGGGACATTTCAAGCTTGCAAATGACACCAATATCTTCTTGGTATCAGCATATTTGGCTGAGATATCATGTTTGAAAGAATTAAATATTCTAAAATTACTATTTACAGGAAATGAGTCACAAACTTTCAGAGCCTAGAAGACTCCATCTCGTTTTTCCAGAAATTGTTAAAGTTATATTTCTTAAAATTTTCACAAACCACCCAACTATTATACATATGTGCAGTATGTGGATAAGCTTAATACAGTCTGCAAAAATGTATGGTGGGGTTTCATGGGATATATATATATATATATATATATATATATATATATATATTACGTGAAATGCTTTTATTTAATTCAGTAAGTCGGTCTCGGTAGCGCAGTTGGTATAGCGCTGGCCTTATGTGCTTTAGGTTGCGGGTTCGATCCCGGCCCAGATCGATGGCTTATGTTAGTAGATTTACTTGCATATAAAAGAACTCCCCCGGGACAAAATTCCGGCACACCGACGACGCTGATATAATCTCGGCAGTTGCGAACGTCGTTAAATAACATATTTTTGTTTTAAATTCAGTAACTCAGAAAGATTGCCTTCTTCTGTTGTTCGCTCTGTCAGTATAGTAAATTGATTACTTCTCTTGCTTTTGCCTTGCTAATTCACAAACTAAAAATGATCGTGTTCATGTATTTCTATCTAATACCATTGTTGTTGTTGTCGTTGTCATAATAAAGCCATTGTAGTTAAATTAATCATTTTTACTTAGAAGGAACGGGAGTACCTCGAGAAAACCTCTCTGCAACGTCTGCTTTGTCCACCACAAATTCTATCATGATCTCCCGGGGGTCGAACACAGGTCGCTAGGATGGAAGACCAGTCCGCTGGCGGCGTAGGCGCGGCGATTGACAAGGGAGCACACTCTACCTGAAATTTTGGAGATGCTGAGATACATAAAAAATAAAGATAACCTGTAAATATTATCTACAAATTTCAACTGAAATACTTACGGAAACAAGTTGTGTAAAATATCGCTGATTGAAGTTGAGGAGCCTTCTTTCCAGGGCTCCGACTCCACTTCTGTTCGTCTCGACCCTCGTACAGCTTGAAGTTAAACCAGCTGCAAATTTGTTATTGTGAGAGATGTAGTCGTAAAAAAATTAATACTAAGCCTCTTCACGAAAAGTGTATTATGAATATAATAAATAAATAAATATTATTATTATTATTATTACTACTACTATTATTATTTGTTAGTGATTTACTAATCCATACTTACACTAAGTCGAGTAAGACAATTCATTATTTTCATTCATTCAGCCTTTCATAGTTTTCTGCGCAAAGACAGGTCTTTCACTCCAAATCCAGCTTCCTTCAGTCTTTCCTATTTTCTGCCTTCCTCTTCTCTCCGCATATGATCCACATAATATCTTAATGTCGTCTATCATCTGATATCTTCTTCTGCCCCGAAATTTTCTCCCGTTCACCATTCCTTCCAGTACATCCTTCAGTAGTCAGTTTCTTTTCAGCCAGTGACCCAGTCAATTCCTTTTTCTCTTCCTGATCAGTTTCAGCATCATTTTTTCTTCACTCACTCTTTCCAACACAGCTTTATTTCTTATTCTGTCTGTCCATTTCATACGCTCTATTCTCTCCATATCCAAATTTCAAGTGTTTCTAGTCGGTTCTCTTCACTTCTTCGTAATGTCCATGCTTCTGCCTCATACAATGCCACACTTCATACAAAGCACTTCACTAATCTCTTCCTCAGTTCTTTTTCCAGAGGTCTGCAGAAGATGGTCCTTTTTCTATTAAAAGCTTCCTTTGCCATTGCTGTTCTCGTTTTCACTTCCTGGCAGCTCATGTTACTGTTTATAGTACACCCCAAGTATTAGAAGCTGCCCTCTTGCTCTACTGCCTCATTGAGAATTCGCAAGATTACTTTCTTTATTTTTCTTCCAATGACCATGCTCTTCGTCTTATTTGAATTAATCTTCATTCCATTCTGCTCACAGCTGTCATTTACCTTCAGTAGCATATCCCTTAGTATCAGCTCCTCTTCTGCTAAAAATGCTGTATCATCAGTAAATCTTACGCACTTTATTCATCTTCCTCCTACTATCACTCCTCCCAAGTTCTGAAAACAGTTCTTCACTAAATCCTCCAGTATATGTTGAACAGGGTAGGTGATAAAGAGCATCCTTGACGTACTCCTCTCCCTATTTCACTTCTTTCAATTACTATTTTAAGAAGTAAAAATAAAGAAACAGGGCGCTCACAGGTTGCAGAGAAAAGTACCGGGGCGGAGCTTCATCGTACCCTGACTCTACCCCTGCAGTTATCGTATAACGTTGTTACACTTGTATTGTGGTTGGTAAATCACGGAGTGGTTGAAACACAAATTAATCGTGCACCAAGCACACCGAATTAAGGCATTTCAACACTCTTCTCGCCCACAATGCTTACACTGCTTGTTAGAACAAAATTCTGTGGGGATTTGAAACACCGTTCGTTGCTCTGGTAGCCTATGTGTTTTGTTCACCGGCAAAAAGTCCTGTAAATTGCTTTCCATAATCGGACACAAGACCGACCTGTTTGTAGAATCGTCAAATCCGTCTCGAAAACTGTACCTGCAATGACGGAAGAGTTTTGCCGTTCCCTTGGGTCACACACGCCTCTTTCAACATAGTGCTTCTATATACATTGTTGCTTTTTGCTAAGTTCTATTCTCTGTTTTTAAGTTATATTATAGTTTTAACTTCTGTTTTTAACTTTATATGCCAAGTGTTCACTTATTATAACATGTTCTATTCAACCTACGCGACCTGAAGATGCCAATCAAAATTGGCGAAAACGTTTGTTTTTAAATCTGTTTAAGTTTGTTATAACATGTTTTATTGTGTTTTTATGTTAAGTATTGACTGAATAGAACTCATTTATCAATTAACATTGAACTTAACGGAACCAATATGCCTTTGAAATTATTTATTGCGCTTACGTCCAAGTTAAGTCTGAAATATTTAGTTAATAAGTCTAACACAACGAAACAAGTGCCACTTCCATTTTCATAATTTTCCTCTTCCACACCATAGAAAACAATTTTATTTCTTCTGCTTTCAATTTCCCATCTTTTCACTATTGCTTTTAACACAACCTGCTCTTGAATAACCTCTTTTAACTTATTTTCCACTTCATTATACCTATTAACTAGTGTATCTAAGTCATTTGAAACATTTTTTAGTAGAACACTTGCTTTCTGTCTCGTTTCTTTCATGTAGTTTATCCATCCTCTTTGAAACACTTCATCACTGTTGTCTCTTCCTTCCCTAGAGCCTGGCCCAGGGTTTAACTCCACATTTCCAATGATTAATAGGATTGATAAAACAGACGCGGTCAGAAATATATTGTATCTATCTATCTATCACTACAGCGTTTTCACATTTTGTATGCCTGTGGTAATGCCCTGCATTATAGCCTCTCATCCGCGCTCTGTAGGAAACTATGTCGTCACCCATAACTTCTTCACACACGCTAACCTACTTATAGACACTGTTCACCACTCGACCGCTCACTACGACTGCACTTTGTGAACTGGCTTTCGAATATAAAACTATTTCTTTTTTTCAATGAGGTGTTTTTATGAGCATCCCTTGCCCATTTTATTAATACGGCAGTTGATTTGTTAATTCTTTTCAATGGAAAAGCCCGGTCAAAAATATATGTAACAATGTTTATAAATGTGTCTGCCTTTTTCTCAATGTCACTTTCGTTTAATACTTCATTCCAATTATCCTTAGATAATAAGAAGTTAAATCGTTCAATATTTTCAGCATTATAAATCTTTTCCATATGCAAATGTTTTCATTTAGATTATTTTTGTTTGTTTTGGTATAGTTACATGTAACAGGACTGCATTATGGTGAGATAATCCTAGATCTATGTTCTCTGTGTTAAATCGATTTATTACTAAATAAAAAGAAAGAAATGGCGAAAGAAGAGATGCAGCTCTTTGCTTGTTTCATTCTTGAACTGAAACAACCCAGAACTCACCACGTGGAGGTGGCTGCATGTCGAGTTCCGCCCTGCCCATCCCAACCTCCCTACCTTGTGGGCAAGTCCATTTCATTATTCATTCTTTGTTCTTTCAATTATGTTCATACTCTTCGACTTGAATCAGTATTTAGATTTCCACTTCATATCTTTTTTGTCTCAATTTATGAAAATCACATTATTAAGATATTCCAGTACAATATAATCAATTACTGTATATCAGTGCAACAAGATATATGAAAAAATGCTCGATGTCATTCTTGTCGTCTGTCATTTTTTTTCCCTTTTAGCTAAAGTGTAGGATAACTTTTGGTATGATGAATAATATTTTGTGACAAGAATTTAGTAACTTCTATTTCTTGTTTCTCTATTTTATGGCTTTCTCTCTTTCTTCCATTTCTTCTCAATTTTTTTATACGTATTGAAGTTTCTCTCTTTCTGCTCTTGAAATACTGTAAAGTATTATTTCGAAATGGTGAATTTTTCACCACACCTGAAGAGACGTTGAAGCACCTCCACATTTTCTGCGAATTTTTCAGCAAATTCTTTTCTCGGCATGTGTCTTAACTATCTGAATTGTGAAGACTTCCCAAAATATATGCTTCCCTTCATATGCTGAAGTTATTACATTTATATGATATATAATTTTATAGATTTCTTCCGTCTGCCGTAGAGGTGTACATTTTTACTATTTATTTTTGTTACATTTCAAACATGATATTTTCTTTCATTTAAAGTAAGCTTTACGTTATTTAATGTTCTCGGACATTGTCTTAATACACTTTATTGTCCTTTTTCACACCACTGTTGTTCTTATTACTGATCCAGGTCTTCGTACTGTACAAGATGGCCCTCATCATAATAATATCAGGAGTTATTTTCAGTCTGTTATATTGAGGCGATGAAGATGTTTTTCCATGCTCTTCTCACTATTTGAGAATATTAATACTGCGACTGCGTCTCTTTTTTTTTTATTACAAATTTCCATCCAGAGTTCACTTGCCCTCTCTGTTAAGTCACATTTTAGTTGCACATCATTGCAGTGTAGTCCAACTTCGGTTTTCTTACACGTTTAATAAAGTATTGTGAATTTTTTGTTTCAGCACAAGAATCGCAATTTTCAATTGCAAACATAAAAATTCGAACGATTATTCAGTGATAGATGTTCTTTCTTAAGTAACTGGAATGATGCAAATTTTCGAAAATTAATATTCTGATGTATATTTTGTATCTAAAATTTTTACATTGTTGTAATGTAAAAGGTTATTGAATATTGTAGACGGTATAATAAAATTTATTGTTATTTTAAAAATTACGATTTTATCCTTCATCATGGTGTTGCAATATCAAAGTTTAAAGTTTTCTTTGCGATGGTGTAAGCCAAGAAATTATGAACTATTTTCAACGTTGTATATATTGTGAAGTGTATGTCTTTGTAGGGTACAATTTTAATTCTGTTTCATACTTTAATTTCCGTTATTACATCCATATAATATTTCTTCAGTAAAATAAATGCTCTCGAATACGAGATTATTAAATTTGTATAATATGTAATGAGATTTCTTCAAATCATTGCTCAAAATTTAGAGAAACAAATGTTTTATGTTATAAAATTGTAGTGACAGATGTTCTACTATTCGGTGAAATAATTTAAAGAACCAAGTTGTAGACCATTATTTGAAGTTAGCTGTGCATTTTACTATGGATTATCCATGTGAAAATGAAATGATTAGATTATTTTCTTTATCGATAATACAGTCGCATCCAAAGAAACTACAGACTATACCGAATTCGACGATTTAATTTTAATTTAATAACATCTTATCATTAAGTACATATGGTAAAATTAAATAGTACATACTACAACTGATGTATTAAATTTGAATATATATACAGAATACAGAAATATAATTACAACAGTAGAAATAGAAATGTAGCTAATATAGATGTAAATGTAACGCATGCGTAATAGGTACAAACTACTTCTAATCTAACGATCTCTATCGGTCAAGATATTCCGAGAGTATTATACCAGGTGGCCCATCTGCGCCGTTTTAAAAACTATTATTGAAAACCCATCAAACAGAAGAGCACGAAACGAGTTTTGCATTACAGGAGCAATGTCTTCATGAAATCAATGTGATGGCGATTGTCGCTGGTTTCTATCCATGGCTAAATATACTGAAAGGGATTTATAGCTTGTAATTATTGTGATTATTATTATTATTATTATTATTATTATTATTATTATTATTATTATTATTATTATTATTATTATTATTAACATCACTTTCAAATCACTGCCAGTAAAGCCTACGAGCTACAGCTGCATTTTGCAGTGTTTCACCAAAGAGTAAAACAATGTCTGTGTACCAGGAATACTGCAGTTATCATTCATTAGTAACAAAACAGGAACGAACTAAATGAAGCGGTTTCATAACCCTGTTATTACTGTAGTTGTGCTTGATGTTTGAAACAGTGGACACTCGAGTCAAACACTTGCATTTGTTTTGGGATCCGTTCTCTAAGCCTCTAGGCAACTATTTAGCGTTTAATACCCGAAGGGAAGTGTAGCTCAACAAAAGACGGCGCAGATGGATCATCTGGTAGCTATGCCACACTAGCGTTGAAATTAACAATGCTGTACATACGAAATTAGCCAAAATTGAAGTCAAGTGGTCACTTAAACAAACTTACATTGCAAGACACTTCTTTCGACGTCGCAAAAAGTGTTAGAAGCTTAAGAATAACATGAAATGTCAGTGATGATTTTACATGATGAATTAGTCTGAAGTGTCGATCGAAAGGTAGAAATGAAATAATCCACCATAACTATGAATTGTACAGTTGGCTGACAAATAAATATCACATCACATCGCATCACATCTCCATGATAAATAAATAAATAAAGAAGCGAACAAACAAACACACAAAAAACCAAACAAGCAAATTAATAAACAGATTAATATATCAATTAATTAATTTAATAATACATAAATTAATAAATTATTAAATTAATATAAATAAATAAATTAATGAATGAATGAATTAATCAGAATGTATATTAATAAATTAATAATTTAATAAATAAATTAATAAATTAAAAAAATAATCAAATAATAAATAAATAAATAAATTAATTAATTAATATAAATATATATATATATATTAGTAAATAAATAAATTAATAAAAAAGTAAATTAATAAATGAAATTATTAATTAAAAAATTTCGAAATGGATAATTAATTAAATAAATAATTTAATAAATTAATAAATTAATTAATAAGTAAATTAATAACTAAAAAAATATAAAGTAAATAAATAAATAAAATAAATAAATATATTCATTAATAAATTTATAAATTACTAAATAAATAAATAGATTAATAAAGTAATAAGTTAATAAATAAGTAAACAAATAAATTCATAAATAAATTAATAAATAGCTAAATAAATTAATATATATATATAAATAAATCTAATAATATCAGTAAATAAATAAATAAATAAGCAAATTAAATAATTAATTAATTAATTAATAAACAAATAAATAAATCAACAAATATATATATATATATATGTAAAGAAATATATTAATTAATTCATAAATCAATACATAAATAAATTAATAAATTATTCAATAAGTAAATAAATAATTCCGTAAGTAAATAAATAAATAAAAAATTAATTAAATAATTAATTAATTAAATATATAAATATATAGGTAAATCAATATGTAAATAAATAAGTAAATAAGTAAATAAATAAATAAGGATGTAAATAAATAAATTATAAAATATAAATAAATAAAAAAATAATTAATAAATTAATTAACAAAACGTTAATAAATGAATAAATATGTAAATAAATAAATAAGTAAATAAATAAATGAAAGTATATAAATAAATACATATGTATATAAAAAAATATATATAAATAAGTGAATAAATAAATAAATAATTTAATTAATTAATAGAGTAAAATATTAATAAATGCATTAATACATTAATAAATAGATTAATAAGTAAATAAATCTATTAATAAATAAATAAATTAATTAATACATTAAGAAGTAAATAAATAAATAAGAAAGTAAATAAATAAATAAGAAATTAATAAGTATATAAATAAAATATAAATTAAGAAATAAATAAATAAATTAAGGAATAAATGAAGAAATCAATCATTAAATATACATAAATAAATAAGGAAATAAATAAATATTAAAAAATATATAAATATAAATATATGAATCAAATAAATTAATAAATTAATAAATAGATAGATAAATTTATAAATACATAAATTAGTAAATAAATAAATTAATAAATGATTAAGTGAATATATTAATAAATAAATAAGTAAATAAATAAATAAGTAAATAAATAAATAGATAAAGAAACAAATATCTAAATAAATAAATACATTAAAAAATTAATTAATTAATTAATTCATAAATAAATTAATTTATAATTTAATAAGGATATAATTAAGTAAAAAGATAAAGAGATAAAAAATAAATAAATAAATAAATAAATAAATTCATATGAAAATAAGTAAATAAATAAAGAAATAATTTAATAAATAAACAAATATATAAATTCATAAATATATAAAGTAGTAAATCAATAAATAAATAATTAAATAAATAAGTAAGGTAGTAAATAAATTAATTAAAACATAAATTAATTAATTAATTAATTAATTAAATGTTAATAAATACATAAATAAATAAATAAATAAATAAGGAAATATATGAAAATAAATAAATATATCAAAATAAATAATGAAATATATAAATAAATAAAAAAATTAAATTAAGTAATCAATTAATAAAATAATAAATTAATAAATACAATAATAAACTATTAAATAGTTAAGTAAATAAATTAATAAATTTTTTAATTAATATATTGAGAAGTATATAAATAATCAAGTAAATAAATAAATGAATAAATGCACAAATAAATAAATAAAGAAATTAATAAAGGAATTTAAAAAAAAATAAGTAAATATAAATATATATATATATATATATATATATATATATATATATATATATATATAATTATATAAATTAATTAACTAATAAATTAGTTAATATATTGATAACTTAATAAATAGATAAATAAATACAAAATTTGTAAATAAATTAATTAATAACTTAATAAATGAATAAATTTATAAATCAATATGGAAGTAAAATAAATAAATAAGGAAATAAATAAGAAAATAAATAAATAAATATTAAATAAGTATATAAATATAAATATATAAACAAATAAATAAATTAATTAATAATTTAATTAATAAATTAATTAATAACTTAATAAATACATGGGTAAATTTATAAATAAATAAATAGGTAAATATATTAGTAAATAAATAAATGAATAAATGAATAAATTAACTAATAAATAAGTAAGTGAATAATGAAAAAGTTAATAAATAAAAATAAATAAATAAATAAATATATAAATAAATAAACTAATCAATTGATTCATAAATAAAGTAATTAATTAATAAATAAGGAAAAAATAAGGAAACAAATAAGTAAATAAATAAATAGACAAAAATAAATAAATAAATTAAATACATAAATAAGTAAATAAATTGTAAACAAATAGAAAATAATTTAATGAATAAGTATATAAATAAATACATATATATTTAAATTAGTAAATAAATAACTAAATAAATAAGGAAGTAATTAAATTATTTAAAAACATAAATAAATAAATTGATTAATAATGTAATAAAAATTGATAAATAGATATATAAATATGTAAATAAAATATAAATATATAAAAATAAATAAATATAAATGAATAAGTAAATAAATTCATTAACTAAGCAATAAATTAATAAAATAATAAATTAATAAATACATTAATAAATTAATGAATAGATAAGAATATAAATTAATTAATAAATAAATTAATTAATAGATTAAGAAGTAAATACATAAATAATCAAATGAATAAATAAATGATAACAGTGAATAAATACATAAATAAATAAATAACAAATAAATAAATTAAGACATTTGTAAATAAAATTAAAAAGTATATACAAATATATATATAAGTAAATAAATAAATATAAAATAAATAAATACATATATAATTATACAAAATAATTAAGTAATCAAATAAGTAAAAAAGTAGATCAAAAACAAATAAAATACATAAGTAAATATGTATATATGAATAAATAAAGAAACAAATGTGTAAAAAAATTATTATATAAATTAATAAATACTTAAATAAACACATAATAAAATAATTATATAATTAATATATAACTAAATAAATAAATTAATTTGTAAATAAATAAAGAAGTAAATAAGTACATAAATAAGTATGTAAATAAATAAATAAGTAATAAGTAAATAAAGAAATCAAAAAAACAAATTAATTAATTAATATTTATATAAATTAATAAATTATTGAATTAAGAAATAAATAAATAAATTCATAAATATATTAATAAATAAATACATAAGTAAAGCAATAAATAAATATAAAATAAATAAATTAATTTATTTATTGCTATAAATAAATAAATAATAAGTAAATAAATCAGTAAATAAAGAATTAGTAAATAGAACAAGAAATCAGTTAATAAATAAATAAATATATAAATATATATAAAAATATATAAATTAGTAAATAAAAATAAATAAGTTAGTAAATAAATAAATAAGGAAGTAAATAAATTAATTTAAAATAATAATAAATAAATAAGTAAATTAAGAAAAATTTAATAAATTATTAAATATATAAACAAATAAGAAAATAAATAATTAAGTAAATAAATAAATGAGTATATATATAAATGAATATATAAATAAGTAAATATATAAGAAAATAAATAAATAAATAATTTAATTAATTCATTAAGTAATAAATTAATAAATGCATTAATACATGAATAAATAGATAAATAAGTAAATAAATCAATTAATCAAGATCAACTCATTTTGAAACACTACAAACAATTCAAAACATTCATACAATCAATAGACTTTAACACATTATAAACACGAATACAAATAAGTACAACACATTGTAAACATGAATCCAAACAAGCATACAATTATAAGATTTTAAATTGTGGATCTGTGATGTACAATTCAAATATGACTCCGTCTATTGCAATAGTGTATTGTTAAATGACTGTGAACATGTATGTAACGTAAAAATAGCATATAAATATATTAAAACACATGTACAACATTGTCTTGTAATGTATGTAAGCATAAGCCTTATATTTGGCTAGCTTATCATCCATTGTACAGAGTAGAAATTTTTATTTAAATTTGTGATTTGTAATGTATAATATTTTAATTGTGAATTTGTAAGGTGCAATTTAAATTGTGCATTTGTAATGTATAATATTTTAAATTGTGAATTTGTAAGGTACGGTACAATTTAAATTGTGGATTTGTAATGCATATTTTGAAATTTTGGATTTGTAATGAATAATATTTTAAATTGTGAATTTGTAAGGTACAATTTAAATTGTGGATTTCTAATGCATATTTTTAAATTTTGGATTTGTAATGTATATTTTAAATTATGAATTGTAGGGTACAATTTAAATTGTGGATGTGTAATGTATAATATTTAAATTGTGAAATTCTAAGGTACAATTTAAATTGTGGATTTGTAATACATATTTTTAAATTAGTTGATTTGTAATGTATAAATTAAATTGTGGATTTGTAATGCATATTTTAAATTTGTGGATTTGTAATGTATAATATTTTTAATTGTGAATTTGTAAGGTACAATTTAAATTGTGGATTTGTAATACATATGTTAATTTTTGGATTTGTAAGGTATAATTTAAATTTGACTCTATCTATTACAATAGTGTATTGCTAGATAACTATGAACTATTCTACGTATATCAAATTCGATTAATAATATAAACATAGTATGTAATATTGCAACACTGGGACAAAATTTTTCTTATAATGCATTTAGGCATAAGCTTTGTAAATGGCGAGCGGATTGATTCTATATTGTACATGGATAATTTAATTGTGGATTTGTAATGTGTATTTGTAATGTATTAATTAATTGTGGATTTGTAATGTACTTAAGCATAAAACTTATAATTGGCTAGATGATCATATATTGTGTAGAGAAGATAATTTTTATTTATTTTAATTTTTGTATTGTAATATCTATTTTAACCGACTCTGTATATTGCAATAATGTACTGCTATATGAGTATAAACTATGAACTATAAAATATGTAACATAAACATAGCATGTAGTATTGAAAATCTTGTATGCAATGGAACATGCTGTTTTAGCACAATAAAGGGAAAAATAAATAAGTATATAAAGAAATGAAAATAAATAAATATACAGGTACATGATTATATAAATAAGTAAATAAATAAATAAATAAATAATTTAATTAATTAATTAATAAAGTAACAAATTAATAAATGCATTAAAACATTAATAAATACACAGATAAATAAGTAAATAAATCAATTAATAAATCAATTAATAATATAGTAAGAAGTAAATAAATAAATAAATAGTAAATAAATAAATAAAAAATGAATAAGTACATAAATAAAAAATTAATTAATTAATTAAGAAATTAGTAAATAAATTAAGGAATAAATAAATATATAAATAAATCAATAAATATACATAAATAGGTAAATATTAACAAATATATAAATATACATATATAAATAAATAAATTAATTAATAATTTAATAAAAAAATTAATAACATAATAAATATATAGATAAATAAATAAATAAATAAATAAATTAGTAAATAAATTAATAAATGAATAAGTGAATACATTAATAAATAAATAAGTGAATAGATAAAAAATGAATAAATAAATAAATAAACATAATAAAATAAATAAATATATAACAATTAAACTAATTAATTAATTCATTCATAAATTAATTAATTAATTAATTAATTAATAAAGAAGGAAATAAGTAAATAAATAAATAGATAAAAAATAAATAAATAAAATACATATATAAGTAAATAAATACAAAAATAAGTAAATAAATAAGAAATAATTTGACAAATAAATAAATAAATAAATATACAAATAAATATATAAATATATAAATTATTAAATAAATAAATGAATAACTAAATAAATAAATAAGGAAGTAAATAAGTTAATTAAATACATAAATAAAATAATTAATAAAAAGTTAATAAATACATATATAAATTTATAAATTAATAAATAATTAAATATTTGAAAATAAATAAATATATCAAAATCAATATATATAAATAAATAATTTAATTAAGTAATAAATTAATAAAGTAAAAAACAATAAATACATTAATAAGTTAATAAATAGATAAATAAATAAATTAATAAATAAATTAGTTAATCCATTAAGAAGTAAATAAATAATTAATCAAGTCAATAAATAAATGAGAAGATGAATAAATACATAAATAAATAAATACATAAGTAAATAAATAAATTAACTAATAAACAAAGAAATTTAAAAAATAAATAAGTAAATATAAATATATTTATATACACAAAAATGAATAATTAAATAAATAAATATTAAATAAATATATATAAACATATAATTATATAAATTAATTAATTAATCAATTAATAAATAAATTAATAACTAAATTGATAACTTAATAAATAGATAAATAAATACATAATTTAGTAAATAAATTAAGAAATTAAGAAGTGAATAAATTAAGAAATTAATAAGTAAGTAAATAAGTAGGTAGAAAATAAATAAATAAAATACCTGAGTAAATATATATAAATAAAGAAATCCATATGTAAAAAAATAAATAAATATATACTCAAATAAAATAATTAATAAATTAATTAATATGAAACAAAATAAATAAATAAATGAATTAGTAAAGAATTAAAGATATAAATAAATACATAATGAGTAAGTAAATAAATAAGTAATAAGTAAAGAAAAAAAATGAAATAAATAAATAAATAAATTAATAATTATATAAATTAATAAATGTTTAAATTAAGAAATGAATAAAGACATAAGTAAAGAAATAAATAAAAAATTAGGTAATTAAGTAATTAATTAATTAATTATTTCTTAATACATTAAGAAATAAATAATCAAGTAAATAAATAAATGAAAAAATGAATAAATACATAAATAAATAAATAAATAAAAAAGAAATTAATCAATTAAGACATTAAAATAAATTTAAAAAATATGTAAATATTAATATATAGATGTATATAAACAAATATGGAAATAAATGAATACTAAATAAATATATATAATTATATAATTAATTAATTAATCAAATAATATAGAAATTGATAACTAAATAAATAGATAAATAAATACTTAAATGAGTAAATAAATTAATTAATAAATTAATAAGTGAATAAATTATTAAATATATAATTAAGTAAATATGTAGATAAAAGATAAATAAAATACAGAAATAAATATATATATATATATATATATGAATAAATAAAGAAATAAATATGTAAACAAATTATTAAATAAATAAATACATACATAGTTAAATAAGTAAATTAATAAATAAATAAATATAATAAGTAATTAAAAAATCAAATAAATAAATCAATTAATAATTATATAAATTAATAAATTATTAAATTAAGAAATAAAAAAAATAAATATAAAATAAATAAATATTTAAATCAAAAACTAAAAAAATATATATAAATATCTAAATAAATTAATTAATTAAGTATATAAAAACATAAGAAAATAAATAAGTAAATAAATAAAAAAGATAGTAAATAAATAAAGAACTAATTTAATAAAAATTTTTATATATAAATATAAATACATTAATATACTAATTAGGTAATGGATAAATAAATAAGTTAGTATATAAATAAATAAATAAGTCAGTATATAAATAAATAAGGAAGTAAATAAATAAATTAAAAAACATAAATATATAAATTAATTAGTAAATAAATTAATAAAAGTTAATAAATAAAGTGATAATAATAAATAAATAAATATAAATATCACAGCATGTAATATTGCAAATTATTGTATGCAATAGAACATGCTGATTTAGCACAATAAAATAAAAAAAATTAATAGATAATTAAATAAATAAATACATATGAGTAAATAAATAAATCAAAATGAACATATATAAATATATAAATAAGTACATATATATAAATAAATAATTTAATTAATTAATTATTTAATTAATTAATAACTTAATAAAGTAATAAATTTTAAATAAATAAATAAATAAATAAATTCATTCATTCATTATGAAGTAAATAAATAGATAAATAAATAATGAAGTAAATAAATTGCTTAATTAGTTAAGAAATTAATTAATTAATTACGAAATTAATAAATGAATTTAAGAATAAAGGAATAAATGTATATAAATCAATAAGTAAATAAATAACTAAATAAATATATCTATTAATATGTAAATATATAAATAAATTAATGAATAAATTAATAAATAAAGTGATAAATTAATTAATTAATGACTTCATAAATATAAATAAAGAAATAAATAAATAAATACATAAATAAATTAGTAAATAAATAAATAAATAAGGAAGTGTCTAATAAATAAATAAATCTAATTAATCAATTCATTAATCAAATAATGAGTAAATAATGAAATAATAAATTAATTAATTAATAATAAATAATTAAATTAATTCATAATTAACACATAAATAAATTAATAAATAAGTACGCAAATAAATAATTAATTTAGTAATTATATAAAGATTAATTAATTATTTAATAAATAAATAAGTATTTAAATAAATAAATAAGTAAATAAATAAAAAAGAATTAAACAAATAAAGAATTAATTTAATAAATGAATATATAAATAAACACATAAATATGTGATTTAGTATATAAATAAATAATAAATAAATAAGTTGGTAAATAAATAATGAAGTAAATAAATAAATTAAGAACCTAAATAAATAAATAAGTATATAAATAAATAATTAATTAAATATATATATGTAAATATATAAAAAATAATTTAATTAATTCATTAAGAAATTAATAAAGTAATAAACTAATAAATACATTAATAAATTAATACATAGATAATTAAGTTAATTAATTAATTGATATATTAAGAATTAAATAATTAAATAAGGAAGTAAATAAATAAAGTAAAAATGAATAAATACATAAATTAATAAATTTATTAATTAATTACGTAATTAATAATTAAATTAAAGAATTAATAAATTAATACATATAAATAAAGAAGTAAATAAATAATTATTAAATAAATATATAAATTAAATAAATAAATGAATGAATGAATTAATAACTTAATAAATAGATAGATAAATAAATTAGTACATAAATTATTTAATAAATTATTAAGTGAATAAATAAATAAATAAGTAAATAATTAATTAAGTAAGTAAATAAATAAATAACAAAATGAATAAATAAATAAATAAACAAATATGTAAATAAATAAATAAATTAATTAATCAATTCATTCAGTGACACATAAATAAATAAATGAATAACTTAATAAAGAAAGAAATAAATAAGTCAGTAAATAAATAGTTAAAAAATTAATCAATTAATTAAATACTTGAAGAAATATATATATATATATATATATATATATATATATATATATATATATGTAAATAAATAATGAAATAAATATATACATAAATGAATAAATAAATAAATAAAGAATTAAATAAATTAAGTAATTAATTAGTAAAAAAATAAATACATAAAGAAGTAAATAAATAATTTAATTAATTAATTAAGAAGTATATAAATTAATAAATTATTAAATTAAGAAATTAATTAATTAATACATTAATAAATAAATAAGGCAATAAATATAAAATAAATATGGATATGGACGCAGTAGAAGTGCCTGACTGAAATAGATACACATATTAACTGAAGCGTGTAAGTACTTATTAATTAACCTGTGCATTGTGATATTGTAATATCTGGAGCATTGTGAGATAATAGTTCAATTGAGGAGAGTCTCCCACTATAATAAATAGCCTCATACAATTTCGAAGTGACCAATGGAGGTTAAGTAGATAGGATTCGCTTGGAGTGTTATTTGTGCCCATAGTCCGGCTCTGTATATTGCAATAGTGTACTGCTATATAAATATCAACTTCGAACTATCAAATATGTAACATAAGCATAGCTTGAGTATTGCAAAGCTTGTATGCAATGGAACATGCTGTTTTAGCACAATAAAGGAAAAAAAATGAATAAATGAATAAAGAAATAAATACCCATATATATAAATGAATAAGTAAATAAATAAATAAATAAATGAAAACTAAGTAAATAAAGCATTAATTTAATAAATAAATAACCATATAAACAAATAAGTATATAAATTAGTAAATAAACAAATAAATAAGTTAGTAGATAAATAAATAACGAAGTAAATTAATTAATTACAAAATTATTAATTAATTAATAAAAGTTAATAAATAAATTGATAATAGTAAGCAAATAATTGATAATAATAAATAAATAAATAAAAATATCATAGCATGTAGTATTGCAAATTATTGTATGCAATAGAACATGCTGTTTTAGCACAATAAAATAAAAAAGTAAATAAATAATTAAATAAATATATACATAAATGAGTAAATAAATAAATCAAAATAAATATATATGTATATAAATATGTAAATAAGTATATATATAAATAAATAACTAAATTAATTATTTAATTATGTAATTAATTAATAACTTAATAAAGTAATAATTTTTAAATAAATAAACAAATAAATAAATAAATAAATAAATAAAAAAATAAATTCATTCATTAAGAAGTAAATAAATAGATAAATAAATAAGGAAGTAAATAAATTTATTAATTAATTAAAAAAATTAATTAATTAATTACGAAATTATTAAGTAAATTAAAGATTAAATAAATAAATGTATACAAATAAATAAGTAAATAAATGAATATTAAATAAATATATCTATTAATATGTAAATATAAAAATAAATTAATGAATAAATTAATAAATAAAGTGATAAATAAATTAATTAATGACTTCATAAATATATATAAATAAATAAATAAATAAGTAAACAAATAAATTAATAAATTAACAAGTGAATAAATAAATAAATAAATAAGGAAGTAAGTGTATAATAAATAAATAAATATAATTAATCAATTCATTAATCAATTAATGAGTAAATAAATAAATAATAAATATATAAATTAATTAATTAATAATAAATAATGAAATTAATTCATAAATAACACAAAAATAAATTAATAAACTACGTAAATAAACTATTAATTTAGTAAATAAATAAAGATTAGTTAATTATTTAATAAATAAATAAATATTAAAGTAAATAAATATGTAAATAAATAAAAAAAAAGAAATAAATAAATAAGGAATTAATTTAATAAATGAATATATAAATAAACACATAAATATGTGATTTAGTATATAAATAAATACTAATAAATAAGTTGGTAAATAAGTAAATAACGAAGTAAATAAATAAATTAAGAACCTAAATAAATAAATAAGTATATAAATAAGTAATTAATTAAATATATATATGTAAATATGTAAATAAATAAATATTTTAATTAATTCATTAAGAAATTAATAAAGTAATAAACTAATAAATACATTAAGAAATTAATAAATAGATAATTAAATAACTTAATTAATTGATATATTAAAAATTAAATAAATAAATAAGGAAGTAAGTAAATAAAGTATAAATGAATAAATACATAAATAAATAAATTTATTAATTAATTACGAAATCAATAATTAAATTAAAGAAGTAATAAATTAATAAATATAAATAAATAAGTAAACTAATACGTATTAAATAAATATATAAATTGAATAAATAAATGAATGAATTAATTAATAACTTAATAAATAGATAGGTAAATAAATTAGTATATAAATTATTTAATAAAATATTAAGTGAATAAATAAATAAGTAAATAAGGAAATAAATAATTAAGTAAATAAATAATTAACGAAATGAATAATAAATAAACAAATATGTAAATAAATAAATTAAATAATTAATCAATTCATTCATTCATTCATAAATAAATAAATAAATAAATGAATAACTTAATAAAGAAGGAAATAAATAAGTCAGTAAATAAATAGTTAAAAAATTAATCAATTAATTAAATACTTGAAGAAATATATATATATGTAAATAAATAATGAAATAAATATATACATAAATGAATAAAAAAATAAATAAAGAATTAAATAAATAAATACATAAAGAAGTAAATAAATAAATAATTTAATCAATGAATTAATTAAGAAGTATATAAATTAATAAATTATTAAATTAAGAAATAAATAATTAAATTAATTAATATATTAATAAATAAATAATGCAATAAATATAAAATAAATATGGTTGTGCAAGATGGCGGACGGGGCTAACACGCGTCTCGAAAGTGCACTAATTCACCTAGAGAATATCGCTGATGAAGGCGGATATATGAAGAAATGAGCAAAGGAAGCCATGCACAAAGATGTGACATTAGAAACAGTTTTAATGAATTACAATTCGCCCTAGATGATAGAACTAAGGCTCAGAAGAGGCCTCACAATGAGGTTGGAATAGATAAAGCAACAAATACGGAGGGAGACGAGAATCGACCTAAGGGACAAATAGCGACATCTGAAGGCCCCTGCGCAGGAAGCTGCCAGCGGATACCAGTCACTACCGACACCTACCGGACAGCAACGTAATCACGTCAGCCAGGAGACTGGGGATGAAAAGGACTTCCCCCACCAGACGACACCTATAGAACAGACCCACATAGCATACTCAGTCACCGAAATGGAACACAAATCACTAAAAACGTAAAACAGATGCTAAAAAACATGATGGATAGCTTCACGAGTAATATCTGAAACGTGATAAGAGAAGAAGTTACAAACAAAACAAACCCAAAACTGACGGCTGATAAAAAAAATCGTTCAGATGCAAACACCTCAAGAGCAACCACAGAGAGACAAAGAACTATGGACAACTGTAGTCACTAAACCCTTAACGCCCAAGGAAAACAGCGCGAAAATGAAGGCCACAACAACCGTGGGTACAAGAAAACCCGAAAATGAGAATGATAACCAACAATCGCAACCAGGACAACTGCAAGCCGCAGAACGCAGAGCCTGGTTATACATAGGGAAACTACAACACAATACAACCGAGGAAGCAGTTAAAAGACATCTCACAAATTTACATGTAACCAACGTAATGGAATGCGAAGAACTCCAATCAAGAGGCACACTTAAGGCATACAAAGTGGTGATCCCTCTGACAGATGTAACAAAAGTCAACACACTGGAGGCGTGGCCAGAGGGAGTCGTCATAAGACGCTATTGGCTTTTTCGGCCACAGGGAGCAGGAACCTGACTACCAGTTTAGTCTACTTCTGTGGAATGTAGAAGGGATAAAGAGCGCCCTAGCACTAACACTAATAACTTTCTGCACACACATGACATAATAGTCCTCGTAGAAACTCTGGCAACTAAAACATTAGAAATAAACGGATTCTACTCACAACACATACCTGCAACGCAAGGTCCAAGACGACGGCCAAAGCGAGGAACCTCCTGTTTCTTCAAACCTCAAATGGGAAAATTACTAAGCACGCATCAGAATCAAGACACACTAGTGATTAATTTCGAAAACCTCTCCGTAATAGCCATATACACAGAGCCACTACCCAACAGAAGACATAATAGAAACCATCATGACCGCCTTAAGGCACGTTGCGCCAGGGCAAAACATCATCATAGCCAGGGACCTGAACTGCAGACTAGACGTCGCCAGTCACACAGCAAACGAACTGCTAGACATGATGACGGAAGAAGGTTTCACCCTTGCCAACAAAGCAGACGAACGAACATACTTCGCACACTCCGGATGTAGCATCATAGACCTAATCTTCTTCAAAGGACCCAACATCTCGCTTACAAAGTTTGTTACACAGCAGATGAAACACCCCTAAAGAAACACTGCCCGGTCGTGGCCAACTTCCGCATCCCAAAAGTGGAGAACAGAGTAAAAATCACAGCTACCAAACCTCACGACAGCTAAATAACCAACTACTAAGCCAGAAGACAAGTGAATGGAGAGAATTTGAAAACCACATAAAAGAAAACGATATTGAATTGGCAGCCATCACACTGGAAAAAACCATTCAGTCTGCTATGGTATACAACCCCGAAAGAGGAGCACAGAAATGGTTCGACAAAGAATGCTATGGAAAAAGAAGAACCACCCTCCAGGTGCTGCATACGGCAAGATCCAGTAGAAGCCCAGAAGACCTCAGATACTACAGCCAAAACAGGAAAGAATACAAAGACCTCCTGAAGGCCAAACGCAAGTACATGGAACAGGAAGAAACTAAGATGGTGGAGGAAGCCAAAAAGGACCCGTACATAGCATTGAGGCCGCGAAGAGCTCAAAGCAGCGGAAAAATGGACATAAGAATCTGGGAAGAACACTTTAGCAGCATTCTCAACATAGAAAAAACCACCTCAGCATATGAACCGATCACTGCGGGGATACACCTAGCGGAACGAACCCCTTCACGATGGAAGAGGTGCACGAGACAATAATGTCTCTGAAAAAGAAAAAGACTCCAGACCCAGATCGGATATGTAACGAGCATATCAAAGACTCAAACCTAATACCACAAGCAATCACAGACATGTTAAATCTATGCCTAAAAAAGGGCAACATACCAGATATATGAAGGCTCTCGACAATCAAAATGTTATTCAAAGGGAGAGGCGACCAAATGGACCCGAATTCCTACAGAGGCATCGCCCTGGAGAAAAGCATACTGAAAATACTCACAAGCATAATCACAAAACGCATCTCCAAGGAAGTAGAACACAAGATACCGGAAGAGCAATTCGGATTCCGAAAAGGCCGGAGCACACTACATGCCATCAAGAACCTGCTAGATGATATAGAGGACGCACTAAGACACCCCTGAAGAAAATTCCACGCAGTCTTCGTAGATTATACGAAGGCCTTTGATGAATTAAACAGACGCCTTCTAGTATCGAAGCTGGAACAAATAAAAGGAAAAGATAACTCACAGTGCTGATCCATAATATGCTGACAGCCAACGTCATCCAGATCACAGACGACGTAACCACATCGAAAACAATAAGGCAAACCAACGGCGTATTGCAGCGGGACCCATTAAGCCCCCTACTCTTTAACATTGCCACATAGGATGTTGTTCAGATGATTAAACAAGAGACGGAGGAAGTCAAAGTCTACATATACGCAGATGACATGGTCATCGGATCGAACTCCACACACACCCTGCAAAGAGCAACCAACCAACTTGAGAAGTGGGCATGGGAAAACAAAATGGAAATTAACATGGAGAAAACGGTACAGATGACATTCCGCAACGGAGGCCGAGAAGTTAAGGAGGACAGAATCTACATAGGATCAGAACCTCTCAGGACAGTTCACAGCTTCAAATACCTGGGTCTAACTCTGCAAACCACCGCCAGGTCATTTAGAATACACATAAAATCCCGAGCAGCAGCAGCCACAAAAGCCATGTTTGACATCCAGGCGATATCCAGAATATCACTCAAAACCGCCATGGCCTTGTTCAACGCAAAAATAGTTCCCATCGCAACCAACAGAATAGACCTCATCTGGGAAAAGCTGAGCCTAAAAGACTTAATGACTCTGCAAGCAGTGAAGTCACGATTTCTGAAAGCCACCTTGGGTATCTCCAAATACACAAAGTCGAGGCTAGCATACGAACACGCCAGGGAACCCTTCTTCATAGAACACCTACGTATGAGGCTCCCATCTACCGACAACTCAAAGAAACTTCTACATGAGAAGGGACATATGGTTGGATTTTTATACAACAGAAGCCATGACAAACAGATCCTGGACCGAAGCAAATCAAGATCTCCGACACCTAGTGAACTCAATAGCGGTGCATGGATACCACCACAAACTATGCAAGACTAAGTGCTTCCACGAACCTGGGAACAACTGTGTGTGTGAACTGCGCGAGCAACCATGTGACCGATACCACGTAACCAAATGCAAAAAACGAATGAAATCCTTGGTAGAATTCTGTGAATAATGAACAAGGTGAACAGTTAGAGGGAAATCCTCGGTAGAACATTGAGCACAAACAATGTGAGCAACAGAGTGCTAAGTTCAATCTGTATCTGATGTAGCTTAACTACCTTATGCACGACTTGTGCGCATTTATTCTATTATTATTATTAATAAGTAAATAAATATATAAATCTTAACTTAAATATATATAAATAAATAAATAAATTAGTAAATAAATTAATGAATAAATTAATAAGTGAAGAAATTAATAAATAAATAAATACTAAGTAAATAAATAGATAAAAAACAAACGAATTAATTAAATACATAAATATATATACATAAATAAATATGTAAATAAATAATGAAATAAATAAATAAGTAATAAGTAAATAAATATAAAATTAGTAACTTAATTAATTAATAATTATATAAATTAATAAATGATTAAATTAAGAAATAAATAAATAAAGTAATAAATTAATATATTAAGAAATAAATAAGTAAGGAAATAAATATAAAATAAATAAATATATTAATTAATTAAATTAATAAATTATAAAAGTAATTAATAAGTTAAGAACTAATTATATATTAATTAATTAATAATAAAATTAATAAATTAGTAAATTGTTAAATAAATAAATAAGTAGATAAATAAGTAAATACTTTAATTATCTAATTAGTAATTAATAAATTAATAAATAAATGTATAAATTAATAAATTAATTAATAAACGAATAAATTAATTAATAAACTAATATGCTAGTAAACTAATTATCAAACAAACAATGAAACAAACAAACAAACAAATCAATAAATAAAGAAATCAATCAATAAATACAATTATCATATTGTACTGTACCTTACCCTAACTTACCATACCATACCATACCATGCCATGCCATATTGTATCATCATATAATACCATACCATACCATACCATACCATACCATACCATACCATACCATACCATATCATATTATAGAAACATTGGAGTATTGAATACTGAACACTGAATGAATGCAAGAGTAAAATTCTGAGAAAAGTTCAGTAAAATGTAGAGCAAATAATTGTAATATTGCAATGTAAATGAAAAAGTGGAATATAGATAATTACCGTCAACCGGGTATACTTTACACAAGGGGGGTAACTTTACACATTTCTAGAAAAAATGTTTAGATGGCAGCAAATTACAGACAATGTGTAGCAACTCCGTGGAACTGATTCTGTGTGACAACAGCACATGTGTGTAGTAGTCTGAAGAGTGTGCCATTATTAAAGCTGTTATACACCATTGTTGCTGGTGAATTTCACGAGGCAAGTATTTTTACTATTTTTTTATGTGTAAAAACTTTGTGTTGCACTGAACAGTTCAGTTCACACATTCAATGTTGACTAGTATTGTATGAAATTATCAAGCTTTCGGACTGCCTGACCAGTTTTTCGTTACATGTGCTATCCTGCGAGAGGGAAAACAAGAATGATAATAACCTAATGTACCTCTGAACGGGGCAACTTTACACAGATGTGAAGTGTTTATGGACACATATTAAAAATAAAAATTCTTTTTAATATGATATATAATGTCACTATTAATGGTAGTAGGATCGATTCCCGTCAATGATAGGGGAAAATAAATGACTTTCAAAACAGACAAGGTTGTTACTTGTAGATTATTATTATCATTACTATTATCATTATTATTATTTTACATAATCCGTGGCACGTCAGCTCTGAAGGATCAATGCCAGTTGGATCGGTTACTGATGCAGTAGTAGGTAGCAGTATAGTCATGTGGTTAGCATGACGCTATCCCTCAACCGTTGGACCGTCACCAGGTTCTGAAAGGCTTCCTACAGCACCTTCCCAGGAAAATCACAATGTAGCAGCACATTCATGAACAGCATATAACCATTTATTGTACTGTTATTACATTTCTTTACTTTTATATAAAATATTTCATTTTCAGGAATTTACCTATACATTTTGTTCCCACTGTGCTAACTGTAGTGGGCTAATAAATTGCGAAACACGTCATGTTCAGAAATGTTTTACCTTTCCAATCCCAGTACTTAAAACAGTGCAATGATGGACCATATAGGACAGAATACTCGATTATAAGGCAAAGTAAATATGTGTGTAAAGTAACCCTGTAAACGGGGCATCTTTACACACGTGATTATTTATTTACAAGTGTGTCATAATGCATATGTACAACCCTAGATTTTCAAATTTACTCAAATTAACCAGGAACATTCACATAAAAATTAATTTGTGTATCTAACTTTATAATCTTCAATTATTTTAACGAATAAGCAAAAAAAGTGTGTAAAGTAACCCCAGTTGACGGTAGTGAATATTAGTCAGAGATATAAAAGCTTGAATATAGACAGAAAATTAGGGACAATAGTAATCAAATGTAGCAATAAATAGTAGAGGAGGATTAGTTAGATTGTAGCCGAGAATGTTTTAAACAAGAGCAATGTATACAAGTATTGCTGCAGTAGAGGGAAGATAGAGGAGTACTGCCACTACCATCACTGCTGCTGCTACTGTAAATTCTTGTTGCTTTCTATTAGTTTTTACAATGAAACGACTTAGGAGCCATAATCAGATAGATGACCCTTTTCAATTTTCGAAAATAAATATAAAATAATTGTTATTAAAATAATACATTTTCCTATACTCATATTAACGTTTAAGTGCGCTTTGATATCCGAAAAGTTTGCACAACCAACTGTGTGTTTAATAATATATATATTTTTAATTTCTACTTTTGAGTAGTGACTCTCATCTCCCCCCCCCTGGAACGAAATCACAGCCCTATTGTCACAGAATCAGTTATACTGGCCTGAATATTTAATAATTTAATTCACTAAATGGAACGGCATTTCCTTATGACCTACACATAAACCGATACACACCCTTCCCCATCCCTACACAAGGCATACACAGATACACAATCTGTCAGTGACCTGCTTATACTATTTAAGATACATGGAAACCTTATTCTTAAGGGTATGGATTGTATAATTTGAACTTTTTCCTATTTGATGGTCATTTTTAATTTTTTGTTTGGACTCTCACTTTGAGGAAAAAACAGTGATTGAAGCTGTTTGAGAATACTGTTCTTAGCAAAATGTTTGGGGATAAGAGGGATGAAGTTACAGGAGAATGGAGAAAGTTAAACAACACAGAACTGCACGCATTGTATTCTTCACCTGACATAATTAGGAACATTAAATCCAGACGTTTTGGATAGGCAGGGCAAGTAGCACATATGGGCGAATCCAGAAATGCATACAGTGTTAGTTGGGAGACGGGAGGAAAAAAGACATTTGACGAGGACGAGACGTAGATGGGAGATTAATATTAAAATGGATTTGAGGGAGGTGGGACATGATGATAGAGACTGGAGTAATCTTGTACAGGATAGGGACTGATGGGGTGCTTATGTGAGGGCGGCAATGAACCTGCTGGTTCCTTAAAAACCATTTGTAAGTATGTAAGTAAGAAATATCGTTGCTGCAACAATTTAAATTTAAGATTAGTAAAAGAAATGGGTCAGAAATCTTGGAAAAAAGTATCAGGGCACTTCAGTTCACCACAGAAATTCGAGAGTTTGAGGGAGCTATGACTTATCAAACAGTTGTTTGTTCTGTTGTTTATTAGGCCTACAAGAAATCTATAGGTATCATATAGGGAAAACCCCGGAAAAACCTCAACCACGTAACTTGTCCCGACCGGGATTCGAACCCAGGCTACCTGATTTCGCGGTAGATACTTCATTTTTTGTATTATAATTGACGATAACTGTTTCAATATTTTCTGTGAATATTCGGATGTGCATTATGAATTTTGTGTGTAATTCAAGATTTTTGTGATGTCTTCTGATACGTCCCTAGTTACGGATAAACAACAGTACTCAGAAAATGATATTGACATCGTTGAATCAGTATTTGTAATGATTAATTTAAGGGGAGGAGATCGTATTTTTTGTAAAAATGAATAAATAAAAAAAAATCTTTAAAATACTCTGCTATATGTGTGGAATACATTGCATAAATTTTGTGGGTATTTTTGCCCTTATTGGATGTTGAGATGCCATTTTTAAACTTCCTGCACTCTGGATTTTTAAATCACATACCGCCTTTGATTGCTGTTTCCGCCAACTTCATTTTTTTTGCTACATTGCCAGACAAAAATGGATATAATTTCTAAACTATTAAAGATACGTGCATAAAATAGAACACATATTCCCTAGACTATTAGGAAACTTTTTTCTATAACAGAATTTTGGTAATTGTTTTCATTTCAAAAATATGTCTGTCTGTTTGCAAAAAAGGAAATCAAAAAAGGGTTATTCAATTTTAATTGTTTATTTTACAAATGTAAAGACTAATATCAACATTCTGTGACAGACAGTTTGTACAGCATGCTTTTACAAGTGAAATGGAAAAAAAAACTGTTGAATTTATCTTTAAAAATGGCTTAGATATATCGGTTTTAGTAAAATCCTACATTGAGTACATTTTTTTTTCCAATCTGAGTCCCAAAATATTTTTTTTTTCAAAATATTTATATTTGGTTGAGTTTCTATAGCCATGACCTCTCTACATACAAAAAACAATATTTTACACCAAATAGAGAAAAACTTTTAACAAATACCGTCTCTCCCCTTAATAACTGTGACTCTCATTCTCAGACTGCGTGCATTCACTGTGGAAAATTATTCAAATTCGCTAAAGGTGTTAATATTCATGTCACAAAAGTGCATCCAGAGCTACATCGTACATGGTTAGTGAACAGACAGATAAATGACCCATCTAATAATTCTGTTATTTCTAAATCACAAGTGACTTTATTGTTACCCCTTGAACAGGAAGCCAGTAATGGAGTTAAGTCTAACAATAATAGTCAACAACAAAATTCAGAATATAAGCAAATGGTAATGTAGAGAAGTAAATTAAATGATATCGATGATAATACGTTTTTCTCATTAGTAGACGAGTTTGTAGCACTTCTTAGCTAAAGTCATTGACAGACTTTTTTCAGATAAGTTACTAATAAATTAATTGTATTGGGTTACTGTTCAGTCTAAACTTACCACTATCCAATATCCACCTACAACTATCATTGTATTTTAATTATTTTACCTGGCATATAAGACATATATAATGTGCATAATATTCTATATTTCTGGTTCTTCCATATTGAACAATAATATGCAAATGCCTCATAAATTACATATGCATTCTGACATGCTCCTAAGCAAATCACCGGTATTTCTAGTCTTCATCACAATTCCCATTCATGCATATTATATGTTGTTAACCAGATGCTTTATAATGTGTTTCTGTTATGATCATGAAACCTGGTGATGCTGTAAGGCGAAAGTGCTCGTCATATAATAAAATAAAATATATTTACATACAATGATATAATTCATTGTGTAAAAGTGATAAGTTTTAACTGAACAGTAACCCAATATAATCAAATTAAAGCCATTGATTTTCTGCCTGCATCTAAACATCCAGTGAAAAAATTTGAGGCACGTGAAAGGAAAATTAACGTTACTACAGAGAGATCATATGCACATAATTCAAATCCTGGTTAAATCCAATGATAGGTTGCCAGGTGTCATGGCGGACGAGCGCAAGGCTACTACGTCATTCAAAATTATGCACGTATGCATTGCAGCCAACACTACACTATTTAGCGATGAGAGAAAGCCTGCAATCATGTATTTGAAAAGCCAATAAGTTGTGATTATGAAATCGTGGACGTAGTTTATAGACACAACACCAGAGTCGCATTGATACGATGCATCCAGCACAGTAAACCCGTGCGGTACAGCAAGTGTTGATCCAACACATTAATACCCGGGATCGATTCCAGTATAGAAGTAATTCTTTGGGAAATGTATGAGAGAATTGCAAATTATCGTAAAATTAGGAAATTATACATCCAATGACAGGACAGGGAAAGGACTGACAAGACGGAGACTGGACTGAGAGCACATAGAGCGCACTGGGAAGATATAGAGTAGACTGAGAGGAGATAGAGTGGACTGAAAGGACATAGATTGGGCTGAAAACATATAGAGTGCACAGAGAACACAAAGAGTGTAATGAGAAGATATAGAGTAGACTGAGAGGAGATAGAGTAGACTGAAAGGACATAGATTGGACTGAAAACATATAGAGTGCATTGAGAGAACATAGAGTGTACTGAGAGGACATAGAGTGGACTGAGAAGATATACAGTAGATTGAGAGGAGATAGAGTTGACTGAGAGGACATAGAGTGGACTGAGTGGACATAGAGTGGACTGAGAGGACAGAGTGGACTGAGAGGACATAGAGTGGACTGACAGGACATAGAGTGGACTGAGAAGATATAGAGAAGAGTGAGAGGACATAGAGTGGACTGAGAGGACATAGTGTGGACTGAGAGGACATAGAGTGGACTGAGAAGATATAGAGTAGACTGAGAGGACATAGAGTGGACTGAGAGTACATAGAGTGGACAGAGGACATTGAGTGGACTGAGAAGATATAGAGTAGATTGAGAGGAGATACAGTGGACTGAGAGGATATAGAGTGAACTGAGAGGACATAGAGTGGACTGAGAATATATAGAGAGGACTGACAGGAAATAGAGTGGGCTGAAAGTACATAGAGTGGACTGAACAGAAGTAGAGTGGACTGAGAGGACATAGAGTGGCCTGAGAAGATAGAGAGTGGACTGAGAGGACATAGAGAGGAATGAAAGGACATAGAGTGGACTGAGAAGAATAGAGTGGACTGAGAGGACATAGAGTGGACTGAGAAGATATAGAGAGGACTGAGAGAACATAAAGTGGACTGAGAAGATATAGAGTGGACTGAGAGAACATAGAGTGGACTGAGAGGATGTAGAGTGGACTGAGAGGACATAGAGTGGAATGAGAAGACAGAAAGTGGACTGAGAGGACACAGAGTGTACTGACAGGACGTAGAATGGAATGAGAGGAGATATAGAGGAATGAGAGGACAGAAAGTGAACTGAGAGGACAAAGAGTGTACCGAGAGGACGTAGAATGGACTGAGAGGAGATAGAGTGGACTGAGAGGAGAGAACGTAGGCTGAGAGGACACAGAGTGTACTGAGAGGACATAGAGTGGACTGAGAGAACATAGAGTGGACTGAGAGCACAGAGAGTGGACTGAAAAGATATAGAGTGGACTGAGAGGACATAATGTGGACTGAGAAGATATGGAGTGGACTGAGAGAACAAAGAGTGGATTGAGAGGATGTAGAGTGGACTGAGAGGACATAGAGTGGACAGAGAGGACATCAAGTGGACTGAGAAGATATAGAGTGGAATGAGAGAATATAGAGTGGACTGAGACGACATAAAGTGGACTGAGAAGATATAGAGTGGACTGAGAGACCATAGAGTGGACTGAGAGGAAGTAGAGTGGACTGAGAGGACATAGAGTGGACTGAGAGGAGAGAAGGTGGACTGAGAGAATACAGAATGTACTGAGAGGACATTGAGTGGATTGAGAGGAGATAGAGTGGGCTGAGAGTAAAGAAAGTGGACTGAGGGGACATAGAGTGTACTGAGAGGACGTAGAATGGACTGAGAGGAGATAGAGTGGACTGAGAGGACAGAAAGTGGACTGAGAGGACAGAAAGTGGACTGAGAGGACATAGAGTGGACTGAGAGAACATAAAGTGGACTAAGAGGACAGAAAGTGGACTGAGAGGACACAAAGAGTACTGAGAGGACATAGAGTGGACTGAGAAGATATAGAGTGGACAGAGAGGACTTAAAGTAGACTGAGAAGATATAGAGTGGACTGAGAGAACATAGAGTGGACTGAGAGGATGTAGAGTGGTCTGAGAGGATGTAGAGTGGACTGAGAGGACAGAAGGTGGACTGAGAGGCTACAGAGTGTACTGAGAGGACATAGAGTGGACTGAGAGGAGATAGAGTGGACTGAGAGGACAGAAAGTGGACTGAGAGGACACAGAGTGTACTGAGAGGGCATAGAATGGACTGAAACGAGATGGAGTTGACTGAGAGGACAGAAAGTGGACTGAGAGGACACAGAGTGTACTGAGAGGACGTAGGGTGGACTGAGAGAACATAGAGTGGACTGAAAGGACAGAAAGTGGACTCACAGGACACAGAGAGTACTGAGAGGACATAGAGTGAACTGAGAGCACAGAGAGGAGACAGAGTGGACTGAGACGACAGAAAGTGGACTGAGAGGAAACAGAGTGTACTGAGAGGACATAGAGTGGACTGAGAGGACATAAAGTGGACTGAGAGAATAGCAAGTGGACTGAGAGTACATACATTGGCCTGAGAGGACAAAAAGTGGACTGAGAGGACACAGAGTGTATTGTGAGGAGATAGAGTGGACTGAGAGGTCTCAGATTGGACTTCGAGTAGAAAGTGGACAGAGAGGACATACAGTGGACTGAGAGGACAAAAAGTGGACTGAGAGGACAGAGTGTACTGAGTGGACATAGAGTGGACTGAGAGGACATAAAGTGGACTGAGAAGATATAGAGTGGATTGAGAGAACATAGAGTTGAGTGAGAGAATAAAAATTGGACTGAGAGGACACAGTGTACTGAGAGTACATAGAGTTGACTGAGAGAATAGAAATTGGACTGAGAGGACATAGAGTGGACTCAGATGACAGAGTCTACACTATCTTCTCTCAGTCCACTCTATGTCCTCACAGACCACTCTATCTCCTCTCAGTCCTCTCTATGTCCTCTCGGAAGAATGTATGTCCTCTCAGTCCATTCTATCTATTCTCAGTCCACTCTATGTCCTCTCAGCCAACTCTATGTCATCTCAGTCCACTCTATGTCATCACAGTCCACTCTATGTCCTCTCAGTCCACTCGATGTCCTCTCAGTCCACTCTATCTCCTCTCAGTACACTGTATGTCATCAGAGTCCACTCCCTGTCTTCTCAGTCTACTCTATGTCGTCTCAGACCACTCTGTGCTCTCAGTCCACTCTATTTCCTCTCATTCTACTCTATGTCCTCTCAGTCCACTCTATCTCCTGTCAGTACACTCAATGTCATCTGAGTCAACTCCCTGTCTTCTCAGTCTACTCTATGTCCTCTCAGTCAACTCTATCTCCTCTCAGTCCACTCTATGTCCTCTCAGTCGAATCCATGTCCTCTCAGTCGAATCTATATCCTTTCAGTCCAGTCTATCTATTCTCAGTCCAGTGTATCTCATCTGAGTCCACTCTATGACCTCTCAGTCCACTCTATGTCCTCTCAGTCCACTCTATGTCCTCACACTCCTGTCTATCTCCTCTCAGTCCACTCTATCTCCTCTCAGTCCACCCTATGTCTCCTCAGTCCACTCTATGTCCTCTCAGTCCAATCTATGTCCTCTCAGTCCTCTCTGTGTCCTCTCAGTCCACTCTATATCCTCTATGTCCACTCTATGTCCTCTCAGTCCACTCTGTGTGCTATCAGTCCAATCTTTGTCCTGTCACTACACTCTCTGTCCTAGCAGTTCAGTCTTTTGCCTCTCAGTCTTATCTCTGTGCTGTAACTACACTGTCCGTCCTACCAGTCCATTGTCTGTCCTCGTAGTTCACTCTATGACCTCAGTGCATTACCTTTCCTGTCATTGGGGCATTATATATCCTAGTATTACGATTATTTGCATATCTGTGGTACTTATAGGCTACATGTTTAACGGAATTACATTTATACGGGGATCGAACCCGGGTAATAATTTGTTTGGTCAACAGTTTCTTTGCCGTACGGTTTTCCTGAGCTGGAAGCATCGTGTCAATGCGACTCTGGTGTTCTGTCTGTAAACTACGTCCATGATTTCATACAGTTACAACATATTGGTTATGGAAATACATTATAGCAGCTCTTCTCTCATCGCTAAGGAGTGTAGTGTTGGCTGCCATGCATACATGCTTAATTCGATTTACGTAGTAACCTTGCGCGCGTCCGCCATGACACTTCGCTTCGGCAACCTAAAGGTGGATTTAACCATTATATTATATGCATTCTGACATGATCCTAAGCAAATCACCGGTATTTCTAGTCTTCATCACAATGTTGTAATTCATGCATATTATATGTTGTTAACCAGATGCTTTATAATGTGTTTCTGTTATGATCATGAAACCTGGTGATGCTGTAAGGCGAAAGCGCTCGTCATATAATAAAATAAAATATATTTACATACAATGATATAATTCATTGTGTAAAAGTGATAAGTTTTAACTGAACAGTAACCCAATATAATCAATTTAAAGCCATTGATTTTCTGCCTGCATCTAAACATCCAGTGAAAAAATTTGAGGCACGTCAAAGGAAAATTAACGTTATTACAGAGAGATCATATGCACATAATTCAAATCCTCAAAAAGCAACTAAAAGAAATAGAGAGAAAAGGAGAGATAAATACTTTTATCAACTAACGAAATACCAATTTTATAATCAGCGTAGAAAAGCTATTAGAACAGTTCTTAACGATAAGAGTGACAGATGTCAGATACATATAAGACATGTCTAATGTGCATAATATTGTATATTTCTGGTTCTTCCATATTGAACAATAATATGCACTGCCTCATAAATTATATATGCATTCTGACATGCTCCTAAGCAAATCGCCGGTATTTCTAGTCTTCATCACAATGTTATAATTCATGCATATTATATGTTGTTAACCAGATGCTTTATAATGTGTTTCTGTTATGATCATGAAACCTGGTGATGCCATAAGGCGAAAGCGCTCGTCATATAATAAAATGAAATATATTTACATTCAATGGTATAATTCATTGTGTAAAAGTGATAAGTTTGAACCGAACATTAATCCAATATAATTAATTTAAAGCCATTGATTTTCTGTCTGCATCTAAACATCCAACGAAAAATTTTGAGGCACGTCAAAGGAAAATTAACGTTAGTACAGAGAGATCATATGCACATAATTCAAATCCTCAAAGAGAAACTAAAAGAAATAGAGAGAAAAGGAGAGGTAAATACTTTCATCAACTAACGAAATACCAATTTTATAATCAGCGTAGAAAAGCTATTAGAACAATTCTTAACGATAAGAGTGACAGATGTCAGATATATTCGCAGAAAATTTTTAGATATTTTGACGACCTTCTAGGGCAACTGAACAATTTAGAAAGAGACCATTATTCCACTGCAACATGGGAAGTTAAATCAGCTGTTGAAAATGATATCTTTAATCCCATTGTTACTAAGCAAGAAGTACAACAGGCCACACAAAAAATTGCAGTTGACACTTCACCGGGTTCAGAATATGTCATTGTATGCACCATAAAGAGTGATATCGCTTCAGATAATAATAGGACTGATTGCTACTCGCATGTTACAAACAGGAATAATACCAGTATGTCTTAAGAAATTAAGAGCAGTACTTATATTCAAGGGTGATGCTAGAGATGACATTGCTAATTGGTGACCTATTACGATCTATTCTGTTTTTCGGAGGGAATCGAAAGGGTTTTGGATAACTCCTTAGAGAATACATAACCTTTAATCCTCAGCAACAGGGATTTACATCATCTGCAATTGCAAATATAAATACTTCTACCCTTGCCTCAGCATTACAGTCTGCTAGAATACAGAAATCAGATGTTACTGTAATATTCCTAGATGTCAGAAAAGCTTTTGACAGCATTGGACATAATCATCTAGGTGAAACTTTAAAAACAGCAGGAATTCCTAAAAAAAAACTGACTGAATTAATAATAAATCTACAGAATGATAACTTACTCGAATAGAAACAAGCAGTGAGAAAACTGCTGATTTATATATCAGAAGAACTGTTATGCAAGACTCGCCCCTTTCACCTATTCTGTATAATTTGTCAACAGATCATATTTTAGATGAACTAACTGAAGATGCAATAACTTCTCACTACATGTTTTCTCTGGTACCCAATCTGGCGCCTTTAACAATAATTGGATTTGTTGACTATCTGGTTTTAATAGAGAATAATCAAAAGTTAGCTCTGGAACTCTCAAAAATCATCACAAAAAGATTCCAGCAAATAGGATTTTCTATAAATCCGAACAAATCCACAGCAATTTATATTGAGCAGAGGAAATTGAATGAAGACCCTTTTGTATTTCGGAATATTGAAATTACAACTTTGCTACATGGAGAAGCAATTTGTTACTTGGGTGTAAATTTTTCCAATGAAATTACTTTTAAACCAGTTCAAGGACTGCAAAATAAAATAGAAAAACTTGCTTCTTCTCCATTATTACAGACAGACCAAAAATTCATTGTAATTAATACCGTCATTTGTCTTGGACTAACTTATCCATTCCAAACCACCAAGCTACAAAAAATTCCTAAAAAATTCTTAACTGATACTGATATTTTGATAAGAAGTGCCCTTAAAGAAATAATTCAGATACCTGCAGACATTCCTAATGGAATGGTGTATGCGGAAAGAAAGAATAAAAGTTTGGGACTCTTCTGTGCTAAATGGGAAGCGTATCTCCAACATATAAAATATGAAGCGTGTAGTTGCAAAATCAGATACATCACTTTTTTTTTTTTTTTTAATGAGTTAATGTTATACAGGGTATATCAAGAGATCAGGTCAGTCCTTGAGGAGGTGATTCAGGACCTTACTTGCAACAAAAAATCCTAATACACTTTTTCAATATTCATCCCCGTTTCCGAGTTACACGAATATCACGTACCGTATCTATCCCCATTTGATTCCACACCTAATGAACCTGTCTGATTGAGAGAAGGTTGGCTAATTGTCAGTTGTCTAGAGCAGATGCTCAAAATGTCCCATTCTCGCACGACAGCACGCCGTCTGAACTCTCGCTGCCCATTATCCAATCCGGGCTGGTGTATCTCCATTGCATCCGTGTTAATCTTTGCAACGAGCTCTTCCCTACTTACTATCTCAGTTTGGTACTCTTTCTCCTTCATGCAGGCCCAGAGAAAGAAGTTCAATGGTGTTAGGTCTGGGGACCGAATTGGCCACACAATTGGACCACTCCTTCCAATCCATCTACCTGGAAAATGGTGAACTAACCATTGGCGTACTGGAAGTCTAAAATATGCTGGAGCACAGTTTAGTTGATACCATAGTGGTCTGACCAGCCCGGTCCCCAGACCTAACACTATTGGACTTCTTTCTCTGGGGTTGCATGAAGGAGAAAGTGTACTAAACGGAGATAGTAAGCAGGGAAGAGCTCGTTGCAAAGATTAACACGGCTGCAATGGAGATACACCAGCATGGAAAGGATAATGTGCAGCGAGAGGTCAGACGGCGTGCTGAAGCATGTGTTCGTGCGAGAGAGGGAAATTTTGAGCATCTACTCTAGACAACTAACAATTAGCCCACCTTCTCTCAAGCAGACAGGTCAATTAGGTGTGGAATCAAATGGAGATTAGATACGGTACATGATATTCGTGTAACTCGGAAACGGGGATGAATATTGAAAAAAGTATATTAGGATTTTTTTATGCAAATAAGGTCCTGAATCACCTCCTTAAGGATTGACTTGACCTTTTGATACATACTGTATATTTTTATATCTTCATATGATTCTACAACTGCTATAGCACTATTATGCTCCAAAACCAGATACATCACATGGATTTGTATGATGAAAGAGTAGTATTGGTTGTAAATCCTTGGTTCCTTGCAAACACTTTTCCTTCATACTGAAAATTATGTTTTAGTGATGTATCTGATTTTGCAACTAAACGTCTCATATGTAAAGTGTTAACCGTCTCAAGTAATGATTATATATACGCCACAAAAAACCTGGAAAAATAAATATCTCTATCACTACAATCACGATGATCTTAAAATTCTCACTTCCATATTATCGATGCAAGGAAAGTGATAACGAAGCTAAGAACAAGGGCCCTCCAAGAGTAGAGTAATTTGCAGCATAGACCTAAAGGGAAAGGCGTATGTCTATACAAGGAGAATACACCCACTAACTCATGAATCTGAGACCATCGTGGCTTGTCAAGCAGTAAATGGCGAGAGACTATCAAGATGACAGAAAATTGTTTCTGCAGTTAGATCTGTACTGGGACGATCTCAAACCGATTATCTTTGTAGGCACTGCCGCAGAGGTAGAAACCCTTGCGCATGTTTAGGGATCCTGCTCTCACAGTGATTTATTAAGGAATACGCGTTCTCATAACATTTGCTCCATTATAGCTGGAGCACTAAGAGATAATGACTTCAAGGTTTTCGAAAGAAGTCCACGGCCGCAGAAGAATCATTGCAATTGCCTTTAAAAACAAAAGTGAAGGTTACATTATTGACTCAACCATCAGATTTGAAAGCCATCAGTCCCAGCCTTTAGAAGTTCATCAAGAAAAGCAGAGCATTTATACACACGTATCATTTCATATTATAAAGAAAAATACGAACTCGACGATATGGAGGTACTTGGTCTACTCGTTGGTGCTAGAGGAACAATTCCAGGCTTTCTAGCAACATTTTGGAAATCTCTTCTCCTGCCAACATCTACCTTAAAAGAAATAACTATTGCCACTATCAGGGGTTCCCTACAAGTTAAAAAAAAAAAAAAAAACTTTCTATTATCCACCTTAATTATTGAGCTTTTCAGGATTTTCACTGTTGTAAACTTGTATTTTCTTTAATTGAACACTGTATTTAATGCATTACATAAATTCATTATTATCTGGTATGCCTTGTCTACGACCAACCTCAAAATACGAGGAAGCAATAAAATAAAAAATGAAAATATATACAGTATCTCAGCCATTTTTAAGATGAATTCAGAAGCTCTTAGTTATTTTACTCCTAAAAACACACTGTTTAAAATGTCTGTAGCATTATTTTGATATTCGCTTTCATAATGTTAAAATAAAGAATACATCTTAATCAGTTTTAGAGATACTTTTATATAATACATCTTAAGAATCAATTTTAGAGATACTTTTATAGAAACATGGGAGGATATTTTTCAAATGCAACAAAATAACAAATCTCTGTTATACAGAAAAGTTTCCTGATCGCCTAAGAATCTGTGCTCCAAATATCATGCTTGTAGCATTAATATTTCCGAAGTTATAAAGATATTAACTCTTCTGTGAGAATAAAGCAAAAAAATTAAGGTTACCAGAAATTGCAATCCAACTTTATTGTCATTTAAAAACCCTGTGCACCAGAGCTTTAAAAATGACAGCTAAAAGGGCTATAAATGTGCATTAAATGTTGTGTGATGAAATTTTCACATTTCAAAGATTATTTTAGCAAGCATTTTTCCTTGTAAAAATTACTGGTTTTGTACCACATTATGATATCTGATATTTTATTACCTTACCCTTTCAACATTTATAAAAAATTGAAATTAAAAGATTTAAATGAGGAATTCTACGCGACCACACGTGCTTAATAAAATTGTCACCGCATTTATTGGAACCAAGGGATGGAGCGTGAGATTCAGACATTATTTTAGTGCAAAAAGAAAAAGGCCGCCAGACAAAATGAAAGTTATAATGGTTGATAACATTAAGGAATGTACATAATGTACTAATACTGTAACAGAATTGCTTAACCCTTTCCAGCCCAATGATTCCATCTGGCATCACACAATTTACCTGCTCTGAGAATGCATGTAAAATGCCAAATGTCTCCATATGTTATCATAGCCATATTCTTAGTTATTATTTAAAATAGCTGGCATCCCTGAAATCCCGAAACAAAACACTATTGGGCAGCGTTTCTCCTTCATGTCAAAATCTATTTTTTTTTTTTAATTTTCAATTTAATTTGGGCTGGAAAGGGTTAACTGTGAACAAGATGAGGGAAACAGAAACACACTAAGGGCGATCTATCTAAAAATGGCTCTTAGACAACAAAATTTATAACTACTTACGCCTAAAAAGACGCAATAAGAATCTAAAACATGACAAGAAGCCACGCTTCTTTCTTCTCTTACCTTTTTTTTCTGTTGCTAGGTGCTCCAATGATGGTAGTGCCATGGGAACAGGCACGGACTTTTGCAAGGGATCTAGTATGGGATCATTCCTGGGATCTGACATCGAATCTAGCATAGGACCTTGCATGGGACCTTGTGTGAGTAGTGGCATAGGAGATACCATGTTATCTGTCATGGGGTGTGGTGTGACAGTTTGCATGGAAGCTGCCAAGAACGTGGGATCAAATCTGTCATGAGAGCTAGCATGGGAGCTCGTATGAGATTTTATATGGCAGCTAGCATCGAATCTAGCAAGGGAGCTGGCAGGAGAGGTGTCATGGAATCTGGCATCGGGTCTATCTTCGGAGCTGGGTTTGGATTTCCCGTGGGAGCTGATATGAGATGTGACATGGGAGATGGCATTGGAAATGGTACGGAAAGTGACATCTGACCTAGCATGGGCGCTGGCATGAGAGGTGGGTTGGAAGCTGGGATCGGATCTGCAATTGGAGAGGGGCTCGGATCGGGTGTGAGAGGTGGCATGGAATCTGGCATCGGGTCTATCATCGGAGCTGAGTTCGGATTTCCCGTGGGAGCTGATATGAGATGTGACATGGGAGATGGCATTGGAAATGATATGGAAAGTGACATCTGATCTAGCATGGGCGCTGGCATGAGAGGTGGGATGGAAGCTGTGATCGGATCTGCCATTGGAGATGGGTTCGGACCTGGTGTGAGAGGTAGCATTGAATCTGGCATCGGGTCTATCATCGGTGCTGGTTTCGGATTTCCCGTGGGAGCTGATACGAGATGTGACATGGGAGATGGCATTGGAAATGGTATGGAAAGTGACATCCGACCTAGCATGGGCGCTGGCATGAGAGGTGGGATGGAAGCTGGGATCGGATCTGCCATTGGAGATAGGCTCGGACCTGGTGTGAGAGGTGGCACGGAATCTGGCATCGGATCTATCATTGGGGCTGGGTTCGGATTTCCCGTGGGAGCTGATATGAGATGTGGAATGGGAGATGGCATGGGAAGTGGGATCGGACCTGCCACTGGAGGTGGGATCGGAGTTGGTATGAGAGGTGGCATGGGAGTTGGGATCAGATCTGCCTTTGGAGGTGGGATCGGAGTTGGTATGAGATGTGGCACGGGAGATGGCATTGGATCTGGTATGGGAAATGACATCGGATCTTTCAAGGGAGCTGGCAGGAGAGGTGGCATGGGAGATGACATTGGATCTGGTATGGAAATCGACATCAGATTTAGCAAGGGAGCTGGCAGGAGAGGTGGTATGGGAGCTGGGATCGGATCTGCCATAGGAGATGGGATCGGAGCTGGTATGAGAGGTGGCATCGGATCTATCATGGGAATCGAGTTCGGATCTCCCGTGGGAGCTGATATGGGTTGTGGCATGGGAGATGGCATTGGATCTCGCATGGAAACTGACTTCGGACCTAGCATGGGCGCTGGCATGACGGGGGGGATGGAAGGTGGGATAGAATCCGACATTGGAGATGGGCTTGAACCTGGTGTGAGAGGAGGCATGGAATCTGGCATCAGATCTAGCAAGGGAGCTGGCATTAGAGGTGGCATGGGAGCTGGGATCGGATCTGCCATAGGAGATGGAATCGGAGCTGGTATGAGAGGTGGCATCGGATCTATCATGGGAGCAGGGTTCGGATCTCGCGTGGGAACTGATATGATATGTGGCATGGGAGATGGCATTGGATCCGGTATGGAAATCGACATCAGATTTAGCAAGGGAGCTGGCAGGACAGGTGGTGTGGGAGCTGGGATCGGATCTGCCATAGGAGATGGGATCGGAGCTGGTATGAGAGGTGGCATCGGATCTATCATGGGAGTCGAGTTCGGATCTCCCGTGGGAGCTGATATGAGTTGTGGCATGGGAGATGGCATTGGATCTTGCATGGAAACTGACTTCGGACCTAGCATGGGCGCTGGCATGACGGGGGGGATGGAAGGTGGGATAGAATCCGACATTGGAGATGGGCTTGAACCTGGTGTTAGAGGAGGCATGGAATCTGGCATCAGATCTAGCAAGGGAGCTGGCATTAAAGGTGGCATGGGAGCAGGGATCGGATCTGCCATAGGAGATGGAATCAGAGCTGGAATGAGAGGTGGCATCGGATCTATCATGGGAGCAGGGTTCGGATCTCCCATGGGAACTGATATGAGATGTGGTATGGGAGATGGCATTGGATCTCGCATTGAAATTGACATCGGACCTATCATGGGCGCTGGCATGAGGGGTAGGATGGAAGCTGGGATCGGATCTGCCATTGGAGATGGGCTTGGACCTGGTGTGAGAGGTGGCATGGAATCTGTCATCGGAGCTGGGTTCGGATTTCCCATGGGAGCAGATATGAGATGTGGCATGGAATCTGGCTTCGGATATCGCCTGGGAGCTAATATGAGATGTGGCATGGGGCATGGCATCGGATCTAGTATGGGAGCTAGTTTGAGATGTGGCATGAGAGTTCACATCGGCTCTCACATCGGATCTGGCATGGGAGCTGTCATGTAAACTGGTATGGAAGTTTGCACTGGAGAAGGCTTCAAATCCGACATCGCCAGTGGCACCAGTGCAGGCTGCGAAGCTGCCATCGGAGACAGCATCGAAGATACCGGAACTGATATCGGAGTCTGTTTCTGACTGGAGCGGTAGGATAGGTGGCAATGCCCTGCAGATTTCTTCGAACTCTGCGAGAAACAAAATAAACTTGATCGTTAAGCATGTGCCATTGCATTCATAGGATTTCTGTGAATAGGGTGAGGATTCTTATGCAACTGTATATTTTTACTGTCCATTTACAAGTCGTAGAAAACCATTGTAAAGGCCTACCTGCATTGAATGACTGTAATGACGAATATTTAAAATTAATTGTATAGATTTCAGACGTTCCTGTACATAATCGACTATTGAGCATGTAATGTATTTTATGGCATAACGGGCCAAATTAGCATATTTTGTAAAAACAATAATATTCTAAATTGTTTCTCAGCACATAATTTTTTCTCTTAATTGTACTGTTTGGTAGAAAATTTCTTGCATATGCAGTGTGGGTGTGGGAAACCAAAACAACCACACTATGCTTTTGTTCCATTATGCCACTGTCGGTAAGCACGTCTAGCCGCGAAACCAGGTGGCCCAGGTTTGATTCCCGGTCGGGGCAAGTTACCTGGTTGAGGTTTTTCCGGGGTTCTCCCTCAACCCAATATGAGCAAATGCTGGGTAACTTTCGGTGTTGGACCCCGGACTCATTTCACCGGCATTATCACCTTAATCTCATTCAGACGCTAAATAACCTAAGATGTTGATAAAGCGTCGTAAAATAACCTACTAAAATAAAAAAAAAAATTATGCCACTGCACAAACTGCACAACAAGAAGCATTCCCAAACATCTCTACCTGCCTTACTTCTTCATCATCATGATCATCAAAGGAGTCTACACCTGTGGAGTAAAAATCAGCGCGTCTGACCAGGTGGCCCAGGTTCGAATCCCGGTCGGGACAAGTTACCTGGTTGAGGTTTTTGCCGGGGATTTCCCTCAATCGAATTCGAGCAAATGCTGGGCAACTTTCGGTGCTGGACCCCCCGACTCATTTCACTGGCATTACCACCTTTCATTTCATTCAGACGCTAAACAACCTAGATGTTGATACAGGGTCGTAAAATAACCCAATAAAATAAAAATAAAATCAAAGGACGGAGCAGAGTGACTGTTCTTAAAAGTTTACTTACTATTTACTATAGTCTGTTTATGTTGAAGCAGAAACGGTGCCTCCAGAAGTACACAACTGGCGCGTATCTGCAATGTCCGTACAGTTGTATCAAAAGAATGCGTACACTGTGGTGTACATGACGGCTGTGAATTTGTACTCTTATAAAACACTGCATTGTACTTACGTGTAAAGTAAATACAACGTAGTCTGTGCATTGCAGTGGACATATGCGGAGATTGTCGAAAGTGAACGTTCCGCGTCTCTCACTTAAACAAAAATTATATCGTGAAAAACTCCTTTCGACATCGCAAGACTAATAGGTGCATACGAATAATATATTATATCAGGAATATCAATATCAGTGTCTGATATATTTCTTTCACTGTTTGATCTGGAGGACTGTTCGTTTTTACAGCAACACATCTCGCTCACCACACATGATTGACAAACCATGATTTTTTGCTAACAAATTCTGAAGATTCTCGTTCACTTTTTTCGTAACTTCTCCGGCTTTGGTTTCCTTAACTTCGATAGATACTTCTTCCACTATTTTTATAGCCTTTGGCATGTGTAAATCAGAACAAAGTTATGGTTTTCGATAAGTGAGGCATTCAGAAGTCAACATGATTAACTCCACTTTTGGTTATTTCAGAGTTTCTAAGTTGGCAATGTATTAAATTGACCATATTTTCAGTGGTCAAAGTGATTAACTCCATATTTCAGTAAAAAGCCCACAGAATGCAATATTCTTCTTGACTACAACACAGAATCAATTGTGTGTATTCAACTTTAACCTTGAATATCTCAAAATCTTTGGAAAAGGAGTTAATCATGTTGACTTCTGAATGCCTCAAGTGAAAAAAAGCTATTCTGTATGAAATCTAAACTGCTCGCAAGATCGACTGAAATGAGAGATTTTGCTATTTCAATTGCATGTGCCTCTGTAGAATCTAAACTATTGATCACTTTCACAATTTGAACATATTATGTGGCATAATAGAAGGCAGCATGCAGCCAATACCCCATCTTGGTATTATGGGGTTTGGTGAAACGGGAAGGTGTTTTCAGAAACATTTACTTGACATTGCCTATAAAGCTATCGACATAACTATAAGAGCAATTACTTCCACCACCCTATGGAGTCCATGTGCTATGCATGGAACCAAATGTCCTTGGTCGCCTTTATCATATAGGGCGCAGCATCTGTGACTAAAAGAAGTACATTATTATACCTGATATCAGTAGGCCACAATATATCCATGGCATTAGAAAATATAGTTATCATTGTTGTGTGGTTCATCTTTTCCATCGTCTCACATGTTAGTAAATACTGTATTTCTTTCCAGTAGAGTTAGGTATAAGTGTTCTTACAATTACATTCACGACGAACCTCCCTGTCACATCTGTTATTTGATCCATACTAACGTATATTTTGTTTCTAATTTTGTTCATAACAGCCTTGTACAAAGAGGGAAATAATTTTTCCGTAATGATGACTCGCTGGGAATATAGTCGCTTTGGTAGTGAATGGTTCTATTCCACAGAGAGCAAGTTTCGAGATAAAGTGATTTGAAATTTTTGTGCAATCAGAAAAACTACATTATTTAACATTGTGAGAGTAAATTTGAAATTGAAATGGATTTGATGTTCTCATACAATTAAGAAACATGCTATACTATGTTTCATTTAATTAAAATATTTTAATATCAAACTTATATTTTATAATGTGGCTTAGAATCTTTCACCATATTTATTAAAAAGGGATTATCTAACTTAAATTGATGAAATGACATAACCCAAATCTGATAATATGAGACAAAAGTATTGTAGATGATGTTAAAGACATGTATCTTATTTAAAATATTATCAATTACGGAAAAATCAGTGTATTTAATCCTTTCTAGCATCAATTTTTATTTGCAGCACAATGCAAAAAACCGTTCTAAGTGTTATTATTTAAGGGATCCTCAACCTCATTTAAGGCCCAAAAATAAATTAATGTCAAATATCTTCAGAAATGTTTCCAAATTAAGAATTTACACTTAAACTTACTATATTTTTTTAAATTCGGATAAACTGCTTTTGAAAAAGTGATGTACACAGGCGTGAAAGGGTTAATACTACATTGAACAAATGATACAAAGCATTAATTATATATAAGTCATCTTCTTCTGATGACGTCACTGTATCTGAGCAGAGTATACTGTTATCACTAGTAAGAAAATCTGTTTCTCTTCGTTTAGGTATCTTTTGTCACTGTGATGGTTCGAAATTCTAGGTCACTCAATCTTTCTAGAAAAATATGCGGGTTGAATTTCCTTTTCTGCATTGCAACTATTTTACCTTCAACCAGTTTAGTGTATCTCCATCCTCATACTTGTTCTTATTAGTTATCAGTCCAGCAGAGAAGCTCTTAAAATCAAAGAAATCAGCGAAGTCCATTTCAACTACCCTATAGAAAGGGTTTCATATTTTGGCTGTTCGTACCATCTATCTGGGGTAAAAATAACAGTCTTGTCTCTACCTTCAATGGCAGAATAGATACTATCACATTCCATTTCAGAATGACAGACTCGATAAATTATTGGTTAATCACGTTGATAGGTAACATTATTACAGCAAGCTGAAACATAGTCACATTTATATGGCTACGGTTCTGTCCTGATGCTGTGTCCAAATAGATAGTCGCTTCTTGTACTGCTGGATGAAGATTTCTTATTAAAGTTTCCCAAAGACACATTGCTATTTCCTAGGACCTTCATGCCACATAAAATTTACAGCCTCAGAGTTGCCCAAATTATATGTAGTGAAATTAAAAGTTTTCAATTTCTGTATGTAATATAGTTTTCCAATATTCAACGCTGGTGGTGTGACAAGAATTTCTTACACTTACATTGTGAAACAGGAAATGAATTTTCAGATTTAACTCTTCTTTTATTAGCTGTTTTATATACACTTGCTTCCTGTTTCCTAGCCACATCCAGATCCATATTATTCTTGAAGTTCTTGTTATCCTGCCTCATCTTTGTTATTAAAAGCATACAGAAATCACATTGATCCTTTTTCGGCTTGTGGAAACCATAATTAAATTAATTTTTTTTTATAATAACTGGCCTTCTCAGGAGTTATGCCAATTCCGCACAGTATTCTTTATAGTCACTGTATAGCCTGTTTTCGGATAAGCCAGAAGCAAGGTACTTCATTTTAGTAGAACTTGGACAGTAATGTGAATGATACTACTGGTAATGGCTATATTATGAGACCTTATTATGTTTTTCGCACTCTCTATTTTCTTGTATGGTAGGCGTTTCTTGCCCCTTTATCTGTCTCTACTGTACCAGTATTTGTAATTTATTTTGAACATTACATTTCCATTTTGTCGAATTTCGTTTCCTTTTCTTAGTTAAATTGCTGTCCTCTGTTACATCTTCATTCCTCTCGCTTATCTGATTTTTCTCAACTTGTTCTGTTATCTTCTGTCCATCAGAGTGTGCTGGTGATTCTAAATTATCTTCAGAAGTTGTCTCTTCATCATCCCCTTCTGGATGGTATGGCCGATCATTGTCACTTATATCCCCAAATAATTCATCACTACTGTTTTCAAAGTCTGGATTTATGTCAGTTTTACTAGAAGTTGAATTTGATGGCTCAGTACACAAAAAATAATCAAACAATGGTGCCACAAGTCTAAATTCCTAAGCTTCCAGAAATTAAAAACAAGATAATTTAAGCATTTTATGTGGTTTAAGCCTCTTCACAATTCACAACCTTTCGAGCAACCCTGTTCAAATGAAATTGTGAATGGATGTAAGACACTTGCAGGTGGATTAAGACCCTTCACAACCGTACAAACATTCCAGTTCCAATGGAACTGTGAATGGATTAAGACACTTAAGTCTATTCACAACTAAGTAATTGTGGTATAGGGCTTTTCACAAAATTCAAATATCTCCTTATTTTTTAAATTAATCACATATTACCTTTAACAAATGTAAAATTTAGACTTCTTAGACTCCATAAATGGTTTTAAGTCGAAAATAATAATGTTGTGGGTTAGGCCCCTTCACCACCAAAGCGACGATATGTTGCTTTCTATATTTACGTAGAAAGTCTAAAATAATGTGGATTGTCTAATTTTACAATGGAATATTTGCACCGATCATCATAGCATACAAGTCGTTGCAAAATGTCGCATTTAAATTTGCATCCGATGTCGATGGATTCTCTTGCATATATTCCCAGCGATATCTGCTGTTTCAGTGCCTTTCTAATTGCCATTTTTCGTAGCTCTTAACATCACTTTACATATATTACACGTAATTATTTCTCCTTCACTGCTGAAGATATTATCTCCGAACTGGTGTACAAGACGTTCACTTTTTTCACTTTGCGCATATTTTTCCTTAGGCATTCTGACAGTTTATACATAACAACACCAATACCACATACTTGTTTCTAACTGCTCTGTTTAACTATAGGCCCACTACTATGCGTAGTTCATCAGATACGTCGTATTTCCAAATAATAACTCCGCATTTGCTTTCACTAGTAGTATCATACGCCACCTGTTTGCAAAGCGGAACGTGATGTTCCTACTACATACTGTATAATTCTTTACCCACTGTCTGTACCTACGAAACAAGTGCCGAGACTTTCTGCTCTGCATCAGTAACGTGAAGTCACGGAACCTGTTCACTCTGATCCGCCCTCTGATCATTGATCATCATCATCCATACATCCCTGAGTGGCGCAGTTGGTATAGCGCTGGCCTTCTGTGCCCGAGGTTGCATGTTCGGTCTCAGCCCAGGTTGATGGCATTTAAGCGTGTTTAAATGCGACAGGCTCATGTCACTAGATTTAGTGGCATGTAAAAGAACTTCTGCGGGACAAAATTCCGGCACACCGGCGACTCTGATATAACCTCGGCAATTGCGAGCGTCGTTAAATAAACCATAATTTTAAATTTTTAAATTTGCCATACAAGTATTAGGCCATGTAGCCTACTACGATCTCATAATAAAGAGGAATTTTCTCCCTAACTCTTTCCAGAACGTCCCAAAGATCTCTCCCCATGGAGTTGACACTGAAGCATGGCGTTTGAGATTCTGTGGGATCTCATACATCACAAATAACTCATCCAGTTGTCCTGATATTTCTGTTTGAAATGGAATACTGATTCCAGACAGAGTTCTTTCATTACTTTATCGTTGCGTTTATGGTCCCATTTTGTACATAATGCTGTTCTTCGCCCTCGGTAACGTAGTTCGTATAGCGCTGGCCTTCTATGATCGAGGTTGCGGGTTCGATCCCGGCCCACGTCGATGGCATTTAAGTTTGTTTAAATGCAATTTACTGGCATGTAAAAGAACTCCTGTGGGACAAAATTCTGGCACATAGGCGACGCTGATATAACCTCTGCAGTTGCGAGCATTAGATAAACTATAATAATAATAATAATAATAATAATAATAATAATAATAATAATAATAATAATAATAACAATAATAATATTATTATTATTATTATTATTATTATTATTATCATGCTGTTCTTCGCATAAACTCATTTAGTTGGCTCTTATTCTGCTTTCATCCATTTGCCTTAATGTCCATGCCGCACTCCTCCTACCATAACAGAGTACAAGGTTTGTGAAAGTCATATTCTAACACATTTCTGTATCAGGGAAGATTTAATTACCCAGTTTATTATTCTCATAGTTTTAGAAAATTTTACAATTTTGCTCATTATATCCAAATCATTATCAAATAACAATTTGTAGCTAAGATATGTAAAATAATTAACTCTTTCTAAAATTTTGCATTCTAAGCATATTTTATTAGGGACAGAGTATTTTTTCCAGAAGGTCCTAACTTTGTTTTTATTCCTGCATTTATTTTCATGTTATATATTTTTGCAACGATATTTAAATTATGTACTGGGTATTGTAGGCTAAATCATTTTCTATAGGTGCTATTAAAACTAGTTCATCTGCAAATATCAATGAACCTATTTTTAAATTTCTGTTTATCTACAACTGACCATGTTGCATTTGTCTCCATGCCTGAAGAATTTCATTCATATGCATTATAAAGAGAAGAAAGGAGAGACCGCAACCCTGTTTAAATCCTGTGTTAATTTAGAGCCATTCTGAGGTTCTATTATTAATTTTAACTTAAATTTAATCTGTCTTACCTGACTTAAAAATCTCATAACCATCTTTTCTCTGTTTCACTTATTCTCAGTTGGCATTTTTTTTTGTGAAGTTAATTTATAAACAATTTAATCTGGTCACATCACATGTGTAGGCAGTGGCGGCTCGTGAACTTGTGGATTGGGAGAGCTGCAGTAGATTTCGGTACATACAAATTTCACTTCTTGATACCATTACTAATAAGTATAGGACAAAAATAAATGCACTACATATCGAAAAACCAAAACTTCCTGACTTAGTTCAGAGATGTCTATGGGACCATTTGCTAATCCCTAAGAAAAACTAATACCATCGATTTCAGGCTGAATTTCAGATCGGCAGACACTCGACTTACAATCTACCAGTTCATTCTGAATTGTCTTAGAATAACCTTAAACAGTGGCATGTTCCAAATGATTTTTGAGAGGCTCGTTTAGATTACTCACGAATTGTAGCAACCCACGAAACACATCAGGGTTCTTCGAATGGATTTTTTTCATGTCCCCTTAGGGGAAGTTCATATTGGCCACAAAATTTGATACAATCAATTTTTTTAAATAATTTCACGATTTTTTATCACTTCTTGATTATGTTTGAAAATGTTTGTTCTGTTCGTTTCATTTAATACACAGCAGTATGAGTTGCGTAACATAGCCAATGAAACAACATTTTTCAGGTGAGACTGCGAAGATTCGTGCATTTTGCTTTTTAGGGGCAAATGTCCTAAATCTGTCATACCACTCCTAGTCCATGCAGTATCACCATCGAAGAGGAGGCAAGGAAAACAAAATACAGGTTTTTTTTGTTCACATCCACGTAACCACAAATGCTTAGCGTAGATTTCATTGTTATACATCCTAACATATATGCACTATTTCGGCTGGATGAAGCTTAAGTAAGATTTAAGTCGGGTAACGGACGACCCTTTAATTTCACTTCATTACATCAATATTCTCCGCAAGGGAAAAATAAAATTAATATTCTGTAAGTCACACACACTCATGCTTGCACATTTGCACTGGCTAAGGAGCGGTATTAAGACGTCACACCAAAGCAACACTCAGATATACTGATGGTCAACAATTTTCTAAAACTGGAAAAGCAGTCTCTTTCGTATTTTACGTGCTATATCAAAAGGATTCTACTCGTGCAATCATTTTGAGTTAAGGCAAATATTAGGTTCTGCTGGAGGCTGGATATATACGTAATAATAAGGTAAAAGAGAACATTAATTTCGTTATATTAACTCGATAATATTCTACAAAAATAAGTATGTGAAAAGAAAATAATAATTTTGTCATTAAGTTTCAAGGGAACAGAGAATCCATTTGACACAGCATTACAATAGCGGTGTGGGAGGAGAGGAAAGATCCCTTGTTGCCTGGCTCTGCAAACACTGCAGCGAAATATGGGTTTTAAACAGCGGCAGTTTCCCTCTGCCTCACCTCCCTTCACCTCTCTAACCCCTGACCAAGCAAGACACACTCTCTATGAGCTAACCACCCTGCAGATCCCAGGACGACTTTGAATGCAGTGTCAATTCCAATACAGTCAACGCGCAAAAAGATTATGCATAAGATAATAGTACATATTCCCGGTCAGATGAAACATAAAGCAATTTACCAATAAAATCTGTAACAATTCTTCTAAAAATTAAAATAAATATTATTTTTATTTTCCTGTCAAAGCAGGGAGTGCTGCAGCTCCGCAGCTTTATGGACGAGCCGCCCCTGTGTGTAGGTTCTTAGGATATATCAGTAGGCCGTGGACTTTTGTTCTGACTCTGTTTTATTGTCATGTGTTATAGATGGCTTATGCTAATGTAACTGATTTCGATTTTGTTCCAATGTTTATGGTATTGGTGACTAAGGAGTTCATGAATCATGGTATGTAAATTTTCAATGCAGCATGTGCTTTCTTGACTGAAGGATACCATGAAAAACCTCAATCACATTGGCAGACCACGGGTTTGAACCCGAGATCTTCCGAATACGAGTCTTAAATACTACTGTTTGAGCCAAGTCACTCGTCACTAAATCTTTCATCCAGTATTCACACGCGAAAATTTAGGTATACTGTACTGGAATGTGGCGCTTTTTAGATCGTAATAATGGTGAGGTTAAGCCTTGCTCCAAAACATGACTGCATTTCTTTCTGGAATTGGTAAACCCTTATAAACTCCCATCTCTCCTAAACCCTTAGGCATGTGGCAGAAATACAATATAACAGTGACTTTAAGAATTTGCAATTGAGCTAAGTGTTTATCCCTTACTCGTTCTTGCAGTTAAATGGTGAAGAGAGTGAGGGAAGGCCGTCATGTTTTGGAGTAAAGTATAAATGTGGAGTGTCGTTTCAAATCGTATTAAATGCAGAAAAACAAATTTTACAGGAAACGTAAAAAAAGTTTCACGGCTAAGATAATGGAAAAATTTTTAATATCTTAATGTCACATTTTAGACATTGTGAAATGACACCAAATGTAATAAACACTGACACTGATTGTTTAATCTAATGCATGATATTGCCAATTTAAGTTTGCACTTAATACGTTTTGCACCGACACTGTGTATTTAATATGTTTTGAAGGGATTTTGACACATAATACCATTTGCATCTATAAAACCACGCTGAATTGTGCCCTGTCATTTGTCAGTTTTTTCTGTGGTTCTTACAGCAGCATACTACGTAGGTCGATACATCAATAGTTTTTATTGCTTTCTGCTGGAAAATAATGATAAGGAACGGCGAGTTTCTTACTTGCAACCTTTCGAACGAAGCTGTCTAAAGAGACATACTTTGGTTCGTGCGGCCACCCAGGTCGATCTCTAACTCACATTGAATATAAATTTTAAATAATTATGGCATCTACAGGGTGAGCACAAAGTTCCGTTACCCCCTTAAATATCTGAAATACCTCAAATATGCACACTATTGATGTAATTCTGGTCATAATTCAAACATGCAAACAAAATAGCCACTGCACACTAATTGTGTATACCTAAGTATCTAAAGAGTCAGTATGTTCCCCATTATTCTCATGACATAAAATAATATGGAGTAATGGGACTTTTTACCCATCCTGTATACTTTATTCTTCAATCCTTATACCGGTATATCAGTATTTTATTAAGCTCTATAACAAAATTATGAAATATGGTGTGAACACTTGTATTAATTACTGCAATATCTAAGTAAGCTTTAATATCAAAATTACAAAATTACATATTTTTGTAAGCTTTATAATAAAATTATAAAAAATATGTTGTAAAGATTTGTATTAAAATACAGTATTACAATATTTAAAGTAAGTAAGCTTTGTAACAAAATTATGAAATGTGGCGTGAACACTGGAAAATGTATTAATCAATGCTTTAGATTGCACACACAATTTCATTAACATTTTAAATTCTACCTATACGTGATTCTTCATGCAAACAATCAGATTTTTCATTCTCATTGTTTTAACTTTCACTAATCTGATTTGTATTACTAAAAATATCATACAATTTCACTGAATCAACCTCTTTCCAATTTTCTCCAATTGTACTATTGAGTTGGTTTCGCAAATCAGATTTTTTGGCATTACTGACTGATCTCAAGGTGGTGACTTTCGGAGGTACTTTGACAAGATCCATGAACATACCACGTTTCATCACACAAGCACATGATTTAGATGGATCATCACATCGGTATGTAGGTTCCATTTTGAAAGTGACATTCACTTTCACATTCTTCTCGCATTTATTTAGCATTATTCTTTTCACTTATTTTATGCCACTGAAGTTATCAAATTCATTAGCCAAGAGCTTGAAATCCCTGACATGCCAATCTGTGCCTAAATATTTTACTGTCCCCACTGTTTCATATATCACCTTATACTCCTCAGGAGTAAGAATTTCATTCTTCTTACGCAAAATCTTTTCTAGTAGCCCAAAGACTCTGTTAGCTGATAGAAAAGAATGGCCTCTTACCGGAAAAACTAACAGATTTTCAGAAACCTGAGGACGTGGTTTTCTTTGGAGCCAAAGACCAAGAGCATGTACAACATGCATGCTATTTTGTCCACCACATTCATAGGCGAACAGCCTAATACATTTGGTGAACTGTCGAAATTAAATTCACTGTTAAATGTAGTGGCACAAGATTCCACTTCAATAGCGCCCACCCAGCCTGTGCTTCATTTCATGTAAAGAAACTTAGCCTCTGTGAAGCTTTTTCAGTTACACATAGGATATAGAAAGCTGATTGTCTTGAATAATAAACTTCACTTATGCTGAGTTTCGAGAGCGGTTGCTGTTGCTGTAAGTCGAAACAAAATGACTGTGTCTCATTAGGTTCTGTTCTCATAATTTTATGGAACGTATTGGCACGAAGCTTATGTGCGCCTAAATCGACTACTCTTTTTCAGTGTATCATCGCAGTTTCTTATTGGGAACAGCATGGGTGCGCAATAACTGCATTCACCATTGGCCGGTGTACAAAATCCTATAGCCTATTGAATTCTGTTCCGAGAAATATTTGGAAAAAAAAAAAAAAAAAAAAAAAAAAAAAACAAACAAACAAAAAAAAAAAAAACAAAAAAAAAAACAATCTTTTTACTCTTAAGTCTGGTATTAACACTTTAATTGTAGATTTTGAAGAGCTGTGTAATATTTAATTCGGAGGCCAAATAAAGTCTCTGACTTTTACTTCTATTGTAATGTGAATCCCTTGCTCTTTCTTATAGTAGGTTATTTTACGACGCTCTATCATCTTCTGAGGTTATTTAGCGTCTGAATGAAGTAAAGGTGATAATGCCGGTGAAATGAGTCCGAGGTCCAGCACCGATAGTTATCCAGGATTTGCTCATATGGGGTTGAGGGGAAAACCCCGGAAAAAAACCTCAACTAAGTAACTTGACCCGAACGGGAATCAAACCCGGGCCACCTGGTTTCGCGGCCAGACGTGCTCACCGTTACTCCACAAGTGTGGACCATTTGCTCTTAATTTAGAGATAAATTACACTACTTCCCTCTTCTTAGCTACATATAGTGCTCTCTTTCGGGTACCACCTCTCCTCTCTCTGATTCCCTTACTGCTCTTAATAGATTTTGCTAGTGTACATACCTTGATAATCACAATGTTATAAAACAGTGGGAAACTCGATAATGGTAGGAAGATACAGCATGCTGGCCAACGCTGTCCATTTAAGAATTTTACTAATGGAAGTTGTACATAATACGATTTGATCCGACACATCATTGGAGTTGTACATAATACGATTTGATCCAACACATAATTTACATCATAGAAAAAAGCCGGGAAAGAATACGAATTGCTCCAATATGAGATCAAGGTCTTAAAGAATACCGTCTCAGCTATGCGAAACCACTTCAAACTAAATTTCGACCGAGGATGTATTTAATACTATTTGAAACGACACGCCACAAATGTAAAGTTGTCGCCTTTACATGCACTGAAGATATTTGCGAGCAAAGGAGGTAGAACATCACGCCCAAATTTCCTCCCATAACTAGTGAGAAGAAAATAACTAGGGGATTGTAAATAGACAGTATAATTAAATAACATTACTTCATAATATGAATACACTACTTGAGGTTGTTCCACTAATTTATCTTCATAGACCTATAATAAAGTCAGGCCTTCTCTCTTTCTGCGATGCATAGTGGTCTGTACTGTATAAAATTCCTAATAATAAGTGTGCATTATGATAACTTGAAATTACAATATTAAAACTTTTGCTTATGGACATGCTTGTTCAGCTTCATAGTCAACGTCATGAGGTTAACACATCGCAACTCCAGTAATCACACGTGCAGATACGTTGATATATCCAGTGGCGTCATTCTAATTTTTTAACAACCGGTTCTCTGCGCTAATGACCGCAAATTTAAAAATATTAAATAACATAACAATAAACAGCTAAAAATAGAGACAAACTGCAATTCAACATGTTCTTGCATAACAAAACTGCGTGCATAATTTAAAATGCTGACTCACGTCACGAAGAAGGGGAGTAGACTTCTGACACTTCATCTGTGCGCTCGGCCGACGTCAGAGCGGCAGAGAGTTGCCTCGCTACAACTCACTACAGAAATATATCATATCATTACAGCATCATACAGGAACATAATTTTATTTTTACTTCAATTTTTATTGTACCTGAGTTTTTTAATATCCCACCCCGTCTATTAGTAAACTTCCAACCGTTATCAACATAGAACCAAGCGCATACAATCAAAGTCGCTTTACGGTCATAGTAAACACAAACAGTACTGAGTTAGTGAGTATAGTACGTTCCAGAAATATGTTCGCGTTTTCCAGTGACGAAAGAGCTTTCAATATTGAATCATATTTTCGCACAGGTACTGTCGTCCGTTTGCCTACGTCGCATCCCGGTTTCCCCCACCCACTTCTGCTCGCCCCTCTGTAGAGACTAGTGGCTGGGCTGTCTTAGCTATTTTCTGAAAACATTAATTTCTGTTAGGAATTGGACGTCTACGCAATATTGTACAACTATTTAAAATAACTTAAATAAAAGGGCCTCGTTAATTAATTAACTGTCACGTGATTTCCCTCCTTACTACGACCCTGCGACAACACCATTTGGACGGACAGTAAATAGTATGTCTGAGTAATGTTATCTTTTCTGATCGGGCAGAAGTGAAGATTGAATTTACAGTACGTTAGGTAGGGGAGATGGAGGCAGGTTGGCTATCGTCGAGGCACGTTGGCACAACAGTTTATTTAGGTAGTTATGCAATGGATTGCAGCACCACGCAGGCAATATGATCCCTGCTTTATAAAGCACATTCCACGGAAGCGTCAGACTTTTGTGGCAAGCGGTAGAAGAAGGAAGCTGTAAAGTTGTTTTTTCAGCAAGATAAATAAATTTTCACCATCTCGTGATTATTTTTTTACAGGTTACAAATGTAATATTAGGTGAACTTTAAATACATCGTTGGAAAGTACTTTTAATTGGTTCTGTTTCGTGCTAATTTCATTTCGATCATTCATTATTCTAATTCGTAATTTTTAACCCAAATCAAATATCTACACCAGTGGCAAGTTGGCACAGTTGTTAGGGGGCAGATTGTTACGGTGTTTAACCTACCCCGCTATGTTACTTGAAATGATTATATAAATTATACAATAGATCATTTACTTATTCATACAATTTGTAATTATATAAGTTCAATTTAATTGATTGTAAATATAAAAAATATATGTTCATTGCAGTGAATGAGAAAATGAGGACTTTAAAAAAACTGACAGCGCAATTACTTCTACTGATAATGTGATGATGCCACGAGCTGTCAGTGCTGTAAAGTCAGAAAACGCTGGTATGAAAATTATAAAACTCGCTTGCGCTCATTTCATAAACATACTGGCGTCTTAATTACTACCATTATAGGCTCGTTGCATTATGTACTATTAGTTTTGTCTTATAGCTGCGACGCCCAAAACATAGACCGACGATGCACCAGGGCGTCGCGACGCACAGTTTGAGAATCCCTGCCCTAAAAGATAAATATCGCTTCCCTCTTGTTGTTTCTAGAAATTCACCCTACATAATTTTTATACATCCGAAACCTCTATAATTTTTAAGCAAAAATAAGTAACCTTAGAAACTGTAACAGGAACTATTAACAATATGCACATACAGTAGAGTATGTCAAAATATGATATGCGAATATACAAATGAAACAAAGTAGTTGTAGCCTATGCCAGAAAAAGTATATCTAAAATGTTGTGTCAAATTAAACTAGATGAAAAATAAATAAGCCAAATACTTACTTGTATGCAGTGTTGCCACGACCTACTCACAAAAATCAGGAGAAAATCACCGAAAAAACAGGAGATTACAGTAGATTAAATAAACATGAATTTCCTCTTTGTATTATATTAATTACAAAACAGTGTACTGTAAGAAAGATGATTCTGTTGTATTACTATATAGCACATCCCTAACCAATGAAATGGAACAATTTTGCTAAATGAGGGGGTCAGAAGCAAAGGAATATAAGTGCACTTAAGTTATTTGTGAGAAAATGTGGTTGAAAGTACTTAAGATTTCGTAAATTCCGTGAAATTTTTTGTTTCAATTTTAGTGTGTGATGTGATTAAAACATATATCTCTTTGCCACTAAAATTGTAAATATTTTAGCTTGCCCTGGATGCACTTAACTCATGTTTTTAGAAATGTCACTTGTATCCCTTTGCTTCTGACTATTCAATTTTGTTTTTACACAGCAATGTCTTGCTGACAATGTTTCGCATTAAAATGTATTAATCAGGAATTTTTCGTGTATTTACAAAAGATTTTCAATACGACGAGATTTATTTTAAAGGTGATATTAAATACAGTACTGCATTAGCTGCGACTATAACAGATGAAAAATTATCCCCTTTCCTGCTTTTGCATAACTACCCTTAAATTGTTCATCATTTTCCCACTCTGATTTATAATATTCTGGGAGTATTTACTTTTCTTTCCTGCTGGGACACTTTCACTCATTTTAAAAGATCACTGTGCAAGATATGTAACACAAAAATGCCATTACCTACACTTCACTCTCTCACTGTTTCACGTGCACACAATCAGAAACAAACTTCACTGCTGAATAAGTTTTGTTCTTCCTCCGTTCCCCGGGTCCTCAAAACAATAATGAAATAACTTAATTCTGTCGTCGATTTGCAAAAGGGGATACGTCCAAAATAACAAAGTGCTGGAAAATCTGAACTAAAAAATCATAACACACTTAAAATATTAAAATGTTCATGGATCCTGAATGTATGTATCCATAGTGATCTAATTAGTTTTTGCGATTTTCCAACACTTGTCTCATTTTGCGAATTGACGACAGTTATCACATGCTTACGTTGCATGAAGATTATATACTTGTGTTTGTGTGCGTGCGTGCATCCTTTCGTGGTAAGGTTTCAAACATTCGTTCTCTATGATTCTGTAATATTATGGAGAGACCCATAACTCTGAGCCATGTGCATAGAACATGGTCTTTATCTGCAGTGTGCTGCTATCATAATCCGTCGCTGGACTCCAGGCGAGGGAGACGAAAACATTGACTTGTGTATAAGATGCAAAATTAAGACATGATGACAATATATGTGTACTAAAGTAATAAGTTGAAAATCTGGGCGTAGAACTAGGTGACTGCAGCATGCCAAAAGGCAGGAGAAATTCGGACTTTTGGCAAAAAAATCAGTAGAGCAGTAGATTCAATGAAAAGCAGGAAATCTCCTGCTAAATCAGTAGGTATGGCAACACTGCTTGTATGTAAAATAGGTTTTGTGTCAAATAACTTTATGTCAAATAAAAGTAGGTGAAGTGCAGTATGCCAATCCACCCGGAACCGAATGACACCACTGCATATTCGCTACCTATAAGAATTCAAGTCTCCGAACTTGTGCACAGTGTCTGTGGATATCCAGAGTACTGCAATCCTTTACGCCGGAAATGCCGACAAATCAGCTATTTTTATTCCAGCGCATCCTATTTGCCGTATACACATATATAGGGAATGAATGTAGCCTAAATCATAATGAAATTCTTTTAATTTTAAGTGCCATGGACACTGACCTAAATTGAGTTTTACTTTAAATGTTCCTATCTCAAGCGTGTTCAAATGGAATACCAATTGCGGCCGAATAGTTGATTGCGCTACTCTGGATATCCACGGACTCTGCTTGTGCATAGCTGAAAGCGCCACTAGTTCAGAATGTAAACAATTACTTACCACTGTCAGTGAATTGCCTGTCTAGGAAGCAATGAAACAGGTAAGTCTCCAGGAACAACAGCTTCCTCCTCTCCTCCTTGCGGACTAACTCTTCTTCCCACTTGGCGAACCGTCTGCTGGTTTTCTTGAAGTAGTAGCTCTTTGTGGTCTGAGAGGCAGCGTCTACCAGATTCGGATTTCTATTTCGTAGCGCTGAAAGGTAGTGTAATTCTGAGTTGAAATTTTCGTAATACACTGATTGCTAACTATGAAGAGTTACGTCAAGATTATTTTTTTGGTCCTACAGAAATTATCTGTTATGATAACAATGATTGCTAGAGGAGAAAAATTTGCTCTGGCGTCGGGGATCGAATCCAGGTCCTTGGTTCTACATATCAAGTGCTCTAACCACTGTCATCATAACAGATAAATTCTGTAGAACCAAAAAAAAAAATCTTTATGTAGATTCTTATCCCAAGAGTGCATATACATACTCTGGGATCCCGGCCACCAAATCACTGAATTGAGTGCGCTCCTTGTATCATGACTAAAGATGAGGGGTTTGTGCGCAGCACGAAAAACACGTTGACTCGACAGGGAGCATAGGTGGACAGACAGGTGGACGACTATGACCAGTGCAATCAAAAGAAATGCAACTACACGCTATCCATTTGCCTACTTACCGTCTTATCATAACAACACGAGACGAACACAGGCCTTCATAGTCCAATGCACTGCAGTAGTGAACGGACGTAGTGAGCAGTAGTTACCTGCAACGACGGCAACTATAGGGCATAGCAATAATAAAAGAGGTGGCAGAAAAAATCAAGAAAGGCCATGCAGGACCTTGCACACAGCGAATAAAGAATAAATAACAGAAAAATAAGAGCTATTTAACAATTTGTAACAGGCTGAATAATGCAAAATCATCAGACAATAGGACAGTATACTTAACGTCCTGTGACGTTGAAAGAAGCTTTTCGCAGTTCAAAAACTGTTTGAGTGATCAACGACGACGTTTGACATTTGATACTTTAAGAGTCTGTAGTTAGTGCAATTCGGCTTGTGATTGCTCTGAAGCTATGCATGAATCATAAAGGCAAGTTTCTTCTTCTAACTATACTAATGTTTCTACATATTCCTCATATAGTTGGTAAATTGTCATCTGCTAGACATTAACGGAGTGTTGCATTTCTCATTTTTAGACTGTACACTTCGCGTGGTTTGTTTACGTCGGAAGTCAACACAGGTCTGGGCATACAGCTGTGTAACGTCTATGCACACGCAACCTGACGACAAACCGCACAAATCCCTCATCTTTAATCATGACAGTTGAATTAGTATATGTCAACATATGTCGAACATAGAGTACGGTCACATAGGAAAAAAAAATAGAAGAGGGAGATTCGATCCGGTGCTGTGGATTGAAATTCGGCGTAGCTCAGTGGTTAGAGCGCTTGGTACGTAGAACCAAGGACCTGGGTTTGATCCCCGGCGCCGGAGCAAATTTTTCTCCTCTAAGAATCATAATTATGAAGAGGATAAATAAGTGCTCTCTAGTCGAATGGTTATGTCGCATCCCGGTTTGCCCCACTGTTCCTCATGTCCTCTCTGTAAGGGCTAGTGGATGAGCTGTTAGGTCTTCTCTGCAATTATTTGCTGTATGAAATTGAAAGTTTACGTAGTATTCTAAAACTGTTTAAAATAATTTAAAGAAAAGGGCCCCCTTAAGTAAGTAACTGTCATGTGATTTCCCCCGTTTTGACGACCGTGTGACATAACCACTCCGACGGACAGTAGCATGACAACACATATGTCACCAAACTATTAACATTAACTGAATCATAAAAGTGAAGTCTGAAAAGGAATCAAAACGATGAAGCACATAGTAACGATTACTTCTAATGTAAAAATAAATTCAGGGAATTGAAATAAAAGAAGTTTAGACTTTTATTAAAAAATGAAATTAATTTATCCATATTCTTTTATTTACAGATGGCTCCTAAATGCTGTGTGGCAGTGTGCACCAGCAATTATTAGAGAGCTATAAGTGAGTATGTTATGTTCAGGCTTAGAGACTTTAGACGCGATAGACGAAAACAGTGCGGTTTCAAGTTGGAAAGCAGGACGATAGTGGGAGGGGGCAGTGATGGTAGCGACCTACCTGTCACCCCATGTGCTTTATTTACTCAGATACTCATAAGTAGGCCTGTGACATTGGAGCATGTTTACAGTGAAAGGAAACCAATTCACTACAAGATAGCACAGAGTACGCAAGTGTAGGTGTGTACGGAGACGACACAACCGCCGCGGTACAGTTCATTCAAGTATAATACAAACTGTCGTTAAGTATAGTGCGCTCCGCAGTATGGCTCAGAAAGAAAGAAACACGTTCAATATGCAGTGCAATTATTATGGCCATTAGGTAGGTATAGAAGATGACAAAGGACTTCTGATTGTAACGTTGCTGCATCCCAAGTGTTAAAGGCAGTAACTACATTAAAAACAACATACAGAAAGATGGTAAACATCACAGTTTACCCTGTCAGGTAGCTAATATTCTGCCGGATGATAAACACACTGCAGATAATTTAGATGTCAAATATTTCACATATGCAACTGTCGTTTCGCAGTTTTCTGCATTCAAATCCATACTAGACAGTAGTAGACACTCATTCGCTTTCGAAACTTTGAGAATGCATCTTGTTGTTCACTGTAATTACAAACTAAACACGAAATAGACAATAAATCTAACCCAACATGTGTTGAATGGAATTTTCTAATAGTTGAGATGAAATTAAATAAAGATAATTCAGTGGGATGTGTGTATTATTCTCTTCTGCAGACTGTACCGTACGGTGCTGTGTACTCTGTGCATATCCTGGAGTGAGTTGGCTTTCTTTCACTGTACACATGCTCCAATGCCACAGGCCTACTCATAAGGCAGGTACTGTTCTGATAATAAAAACAGTCCCGTACACCTAGTTCACGTTGTCAGAAGAGAGGACAGGAGATAGCAGTCTATAGTTTTGATGTATGCATGTGGTTATCTATCTGATTAGTCGAAGAATATAATTAACAGTAAGTATGCCAAAAGTGAAATACTCTAAGACGCATTTATTTGTGCAGGAGTCCGGAAGTGATTATTTTGAAGTTAATGGGGACCATGTTACATTAAATTGTGTCATGTCAGAATAAGGGGAGACACAAACGATACATTGGGACCCACTGTAACTCTCAAAAACACATTTCACATATAAACATTTTGTCTCTTAACACAGAAGAAATTCCACCTGTGACAGACTAACGTATAAATAAAGAATCCTAGTTCTTCCTAGTTCTATGTGAAATGATGGTGGCTGTAAACATATCATTTAATAAAATAAATAACCCTAATTTCAAAGCTTTCATGGAAAATTATACCAAGAGAATAGTCTCTACTGACTCGACGTTTCGGCAGACTTACTTGAGAAAGTGATACGATAGAACATTAAGTAACATTAGACAACAAACAGCAAATAATAAAATCTGGGTGTCAATAGATGACGCCACTCATAGTCGGAACCCTCGTGACTGACAGTTCAGGAAAAAAAAATTCTACTAACCAGTGAGGTTATAGAAATGGTCAATTATTCGTCTGCTGAAGCTCTAAGATTAATTGAGGAGATAACAAAAGTAATTCATCAAGAATCCGCTACACCAGCTAGTAATCGTGTTAAACAGAAATTAAGCTCATTTTTGTGTAAAAACAGTGGATATGCCATGCTAGCAGGGAAGAAGTCTACGGACACTGCTGAGGTAGTGAAGACAGATTTCAATGATTTAGTGTTTTATCATTTTGCACCCATTACATCATGTGATGTAGAACGGATCTTCTCCCAATACAAAATTTGTCTTGCCGACAACCGAAGAAAATTTAGTTTTGAGACCTTGAGAATGTGTGTTGTAGTACATTGTAACAGTTCAAATAGTATTCTGGAAGATAAAGCTGGAAAATAAACAAGTTGAACAGAACATAAATTCTCATTACATTATATTGTAAATATATTATATAGGCTATATTGTGGGGATATCATGGATTGCACATTATAAGTTGTGTATATTGTGTACGATTCTTATGTATGTTGTGTAAGTATTGCACATGTGCTTATGGAAGAAGCCGAAAAGAAATGTATATTAATTTATTTTGGAAATTTCGCATTATAGGTTTGTATTTTAATCTACGTATAGATTTGTTTTTGGTCCTACAGAATTTTTCTCCTCTTACAATTATTTTATTTTAATGTTTGATAAATTAGTTGTCTTTCTTTGGAACGTCACTGTACAGCACCAGAAGACTGGACTGAACTTGGTTTCATGTACACATGTCTCTCCTTCTGCCGACTCCCATCCACCTCAAACACAGTGACAAAGCTGCCTATAGTATGGACTTAGTAAACTTGTTCTATCAGGTCCAAAATCTCGATGTCTGGACTTATGTTACAGTTCTCAAATTTCCAACTGAAAAGGATGTTATGTGGGTGGAAGTTACTCGTATAACAAGAAATGTCTTCACGCCAACAAAGCATTCAGTTATGCCTATTAAACACTTTGAAGTAAACGATTTGTATCTGACACATGTTTCTAGAGTCAGAGGAGGAAATGTGCAAGAATAGCCCCGAAATAGATCTCTCTTAAAACAAGAATATTTCCAGGTTTATCAGAATGGTTCTAGATAATTTTATTCCTCAACGAAAATGGACCCTGCTAATAGGTGGCAGAAGTACAGAGTTCAGAGATATGAGCAGCAACAAATTAAGTGGTTGCAAATGGATAAAATTAATTCGTTTGATGACCCGTGTAACATAGATACTTTAAAAAATATAGCAAGTTGATTATTAATGTCAATGCAATGTTTGTGTACTTTTTGTTTGTTAATTTTAAGACTATTAAAATAGGCCTGTATGAAAACATCTTTATATCCTTTAGTTTCGTTGCTAATTTCTAGTTTGCCCCTTACTCAGTTTTATTGTTTAATTTAAATTTCAAAATTGTATTAAATTTTATTTTGTATAAGACAGTTTGATATGTTTTTAGATAATATTGTTTTAAAAAATCTAAAATCATATTGAAGACAACAATATATTCCGACAAATGTTATAATAAACAACATTCTGTGCAATTATTGTGTGTAAATAATCAAAATTATATTCACTGCATCACAGATTCGGTAACTGCAAACATGAAAACAGAAATGTGGTCCCAATTTTAGAAAATTCTTCTGAAGTATGTAAATTATTCCATAATAATTATTACAGTGTAATGATGTCATTGCTAACATTGAAAGCATGTTGGTCACGTTTGTATGTTTACTTAAATAGAATAGGTACTTCATTGGAGGAAGTATTCAAAAGGCGCTTGTTATGTTTATTAGAACAAATTTTAAATTCAATAAGTCTCTTAAATTGGTGGGAGATTTGTCCATAACCATGGATCAAGTCAATAAGGAACCTGCCCTAGTAGTGACACACATATTGAAAACTATTCTGGAGAAAAATTTAGAATATTCTTATCTTTCTCAGATACGAGATCAGCTAGCAGCTGCTGAAAATCGAACAGAAAACAGTGACAGTGAAAACATTCGGTATTTTAAGTTTGTTCCCGTCACGTCATTGGAAAAATCTTCGAATGTTCCTAGTCATACACTGTAATAAAATGTACAGAGACATAGAATATGTTGAAAACCAAGCTCTGAGACTCATTACTGGTGGAATCAAAACAACTCCAATAGATTCTATGAGATTCCTCACTAATATTAACAGCATCAAAATGACAATAGAAGAAAAAGCACTGATTCAATATGAAAAACTTATCAGATTACCAGGAAACAATTGGCATTCATACAGTTCTCTCTGTAGATTGAAAACTCAAAAAAGTTTCATATACATTGTTCAAGAATTAAAACAGAAAATCAATATCCCGAATTTAAAAGAAAACCTACAAATTAAACCAAACCCTTTAACTCTATTAAATATAGAATATAATCTAAATTTAACAGAAGAAATACTGAAATCAGAAGTAAACATTGAAATACTAAAACAATCGTCTTTAGAGACAATTAATATTAGGTACCCTCCACAAAACTGGCTTCATTTATATACCGACGGATCCTTGATCTCCAGAGAACAAGGTGCCAGTGCAGGTGTTATGTGCTGTCTCTTCTCACTTTATAGATCTCTTGGATATGGAACAACAAGTTTTGATGGTGAAATCATTGCAGTAAGTGAATGTCTCAGGAACCTTCCATGCCACATTAATAAATTTAGGAATGCAGTTATATTGTCAGACTCCAAAGCAGCTATTCTATCAATCGTCTCTAAACACACACCTTCATCTCAAACAGCAGATATAACTAAAATGCTCTCTAATTAATATCACTCAATAAAAGAACTGTATTCCAATGGATACCATCCCATTGTGGAATCCTGGGGAACGAGAATGCGGATGCTTTAGCGAAGAAGGGCAGCACTGCTACTTACAGACCTGTTACTAAATCTACGTATTGCTCTGTGAAGAGATTTATTAAACCTACATACTTAGACTTCAACAAACAAAATTCGATAACTCAATCCCAAGGGAAAAAATGGAACTCCCTGCATCAAAACCCACAGTTAATTCCCGATTTACCACGAAAATCGTCTGTAGCTGCATTTAGATTGGCAATAGGCCATGATTGTTTGGCCAAACACCTGCATAGAATTGGAATATATCAGTCCCCTAACTGCCCATTGTGCAACTCAAACCAAGAAATGGATTCGGAACACCTCAAAATCTGTGCTTCAGTGGCTGGCCATGATAATATCTTTGAAAAATATTGGAGTGCAAGAGGTCAAATGACTTTATTGTCAAACACCTGGCATTAGAAAACAACAACATAAAATGTACAGAGAACAGTAAATTTTATATGTTGCTCATGTTTATTATTATTATATAGGATGCAGTAGCGGCTGGTGGTCAAAATAATGAGTGTGCTACAATCTCTATATTGGCCTACTGCACACACTTATATGTATTTATCTCAATTTGAGACTCGCCTAGTGACGAAATATGAAGTCCATACGACGATCCTTCCTACTGCAGAACTTGTCAATTACCCTGGAGTTAAATCCCTCCATCTTGGACATCATACTCTTTTCTATTGACACTATTGCAAGAGCAGTGAGGCGATCCTGGGGCATAGTGTTCCTTAAAAACGTTTTTATGCGTTTTAAGCAAGAAAAACATCTTTCTGGCTCAGCAGTGGTCATTGGTTTTGTAACCAAAATATTTAATAATAATAATAATAATAATAATAATAATAATAATAATAGTGGTTTATTTTAACTGGCAGAGTTAAAAACTTCGTTACTTCACAGAATGGATCCTGTGAATTGTTGGAGGCTATGTTATGTATTGTAACAATTGAACAGCTGCATCTATATTTCGGAAGTCGGGTCTTCCATATAGAACTCCAAGTTGTATCTTTAACACTCTTTTGTTCAGTACAGTATAGCTATTGACAGCAACTTCAAGTTCGCGTTCAGGAAAATTATGCGAAAAATTGTCAAAAAATTTGCTGTTTAACAATTTTGTTGCGTCTAGGTAGGTTAAAGACTAAAACGATAAGTAGTTTCCTGAATTATATTGTCACATAATTCCTTGGCTTCAATTTTCTGGACCGACTGATTCAGGAGGAACCTCAAAAACCAGGTAGATGGCAGCAGCGGTCGGACACTTGAATTGCCAAACACATTGTACATAGTTCCGAGATCTTCCACAAACAAGCATTCTTTCATGCAAATCTAGTCTTTCAGGTGAAGCTCCCTGTAAAGCAGATTTGAATAATTTCAAGGGAAAAATTGTTCCGGAACAATTTTTCCCTTGAAATTATTCAAATCTGCTTTACAGGGAGCTTCATCTGAAAGACTATACGTTACTGTGTACGTTAACAGAAAACCACAATTCCAAGTCACACAGAGATTGTGTGCACTCGTTGTGGGTCTCTGGCGTTTCGTCAGCCCACGCGAGTTGTGTGGATATAAAGGGAAAGGTTGAGACGGTGTCGGGTAGAGTTCCCGGGTAGCTCAGTGGTAGAGCGCTGGTACGTTCAACCAGAGGTCCCGGGATCGAAACCCGGCCCCGGAACAATTTTTCCCTTGAAATTATTCAAGCTTTCTTTCGTTACGCTTTACTTTTGTAATCTCCAAGCTGTGTTTGTGCTGAGGCTGACTACAGCACTTCCCCGCGTAAAAATAGCCAATAAGAGCAGTGATTTCAGCTTCGCACATGCGCATTAGTTGTCTACATTCTCATGTAGACCTTTGAGTAGCACAACGTACCACCTGAGGCACCTAAGAGCGAAGAGTGAAGACTAAACACTCTATAACGCGTCGTGAACATAACCACTGGAAATTGTCAAATGGCAGATCAAATACTATGGTATTGTAAATACATTATTTGAGCAAAAATTATCATTGTGCTGTAGCACTGTAGCACATAAGGACGGGCCGCCACTGATAGAATGTTTCCGAGGTGGTGTTACAAACTTTGTTGTGAAGGGCACATGTATCAATTTGAGATAAGGAACCATGGTCCGGAAATGACTGAGTCGAAAGTTATAAGCAAAAATAGTTGTGTCTAAATGGAATTGTAATTTGGCACCACATGTCCACCTGCCCTTCACCTTTGGAACAATCGTGGAAAGATGGTATGGGCAGGATGTCTCCTACGTGGGTACTTGTCCCGATACAATCTGTGAGCTTGTCTACTGTTCTCATAGGATTCGAAAATCAGGTCTGCTTATTCCGCTCTCATGTACTCCTTCATTTCACTAGGACTGATCGACTGGACACTGCATCTTGTACACATACACTGCCGTCTACAGACGTGCATATCAGAACCGACCATGTCCGTTACACATTATGCTATCTGCATTGCTTTAGTGTAGTTTCCTGTCCCCATTCGCTCAGACAGGGCACTGAATGAAATACTGTAAGTAGACAACGTAAACAACGTTGTATAGTGAAAAAGGGTTAAGAGAAGTGAACAAGTGACAACATGAAATTAGTACTAACTTTTGAACGTTAGAACAGTAAATGAATATGAGAGAAAGATAGGAGAAAAGGCCAAAGAACAAATAGGACAAATAATTCAATGTGATAATTTATAGAGAAAAACTGAAATTGAGATTTTAGTGAATAGTAGTTAGAGAAAAAGGGGGTTTGAAAGACGTATATAATATTGGATATATTAGGATTAATGAACAAAAAGAGAATAGCAAATGAAATGTAGGGGAAATACTGAAGGGGAGATTGAACAAGTAATGAAAAAGATACATTGTGTAATTGGGAGAATTTGTGTAGACGCGTACTGCAAATAATGTGTTTCTGTAATATGTTAATGATGACACCGGATACAGAAATGTGAGGTACACCATTACATGTAAAGAAGTGCTGTGACGAAATATATCATATCATATCATAAACAACGTTGTATGTGTAAGATGTACAGATAAATACATATAAATAAGGTGTACAGAGGAATAGAATTATTTCATTTTCACACAACTATTTTTGCTTGTAACTTTCGACTCGGTCACTTACGGACCAGGGTTCCTTATCTCAAATTGATACATGTGCCCTTCGCCATCATCCCTGAAAGTTTGTAACACCACTTCGGAAACGCTCTGTATATATGCTATAAAATTACGTGTTTCAATCTACCATAATATTATCAACATGTTGTTCCAGCCAGATCTAGCAGATCTGACAGTACGGTACCTCTGTACTGAAAGCGGAATTTGTTGACACTGAAATCGGGTCGCTTAGCCACGTGCAATTTCCTAAGTTTCGAGCTTTGTTTATTGTTTTAAACCATGAATTTAAATACAAAAAAGCTCATTCTTCCTTCCTTTCATACACTTCATTTTCATCTGAATTTACTTAGAAAATGTGGGAGAGAGTACCGGTATTTCGGTTTAATGAATAGGAAATTTGAAATAAAAATATTAAAATTTTGCCCTGAAAGTACTATTGGTAGCCGTAACTGAATGTTTACGATAAATATAGTTGACTTACTATCAGAGGCGGCTCCTCAGGGCAGGCAGGGTAGGCTAAGCCTACCTCAACACATTTAGAAAAACCTAAAAGTGGATATTTATTAACTACCCCAACACATTTGGAAAACCTTATATAAGTATATACTCTTGTCTAGGTGCTTAGATATTCTTCAATTAACTATGAATGGGATTTTTTTTGGGTTAGTTGGACGTTGCTTACTACTGGCAGTTCGATTTATGCGACAAGAATACACTGGACAGATCACGATGCGTCAGAAGGTAGGCAGAAGCGAAGTTAGCCGACCTTCCACGTAACTTCAAAGCTGGCCCTGGAGTAAGCATTAAAAGAGATCGCTATTCTAAATGCTTTCTTAGCGCATGAGTTCTATGCTTAAGCCAGCGCGCTAGAATTCTGCCTGCCCTAACGAGAACCCACGAGCATTATCGAACATCTACGATTTGCGAAATTTCTGTTTGAAAGTTTCACGAGTTGGAACGTAGATTGTTACGAGTAGTATAACAGTTTTTAAACAGTGTGTTTTAAAAGATGTTTTTTTTAACAGTGTATTTTAGAAAATGTGATTTTTGCAAGTACGTACTGTATATTAATGTTACGTATATTTGGTGATTTATAGTTAATGTAAGTGATAACAATAATATTATATTATGACTGATATAATAAGTAAACTGTTACGTTGTCCGTTTTCGCGTCGTAATGACATTGAAAAGAGAAGCATTTTGGACAATGGACGACCCACTCCTGCATTAAGCTCTATTGTTCATAAAGTCAGTGCTAAAGGTGCAAGAAAATTTAATCCTTCAGGGTATGAAACACTATGAAATGGAAATATAAAAATTGGAGGTTTATCTTTCGAAAAGGTGGAAAAATTCAAATATCTTGGAGCAACAGTAACAAATATAAATGATACTCGGGAGGAAATTAAACACAGAATAAATATGGGAAATGCCTGTTATTATTCGATTGAGAAGCTTTTGTCATCCAGTCTGCTGTCAAAAAATCTGAAAGTTAGAATTTATAAAACAGTTATATTACCGGTTGTTCTGTATGGTAGTGAAACTTGGACTCTCACTTTGAGACAGGAACATAGGTTAAAGGTGTTTGAGAATAAGGTTCTTAGGAAAATATTTGGGGCTAAGAGGTTAGAAGTTACAGGAGAATGGAGAAAGTTACATAACGCAGAACTGCACGCATTGTATTCTTCACCTGACATAATTAGGAACATTAAATCCAGACGTTTGAAATGGGCAGGGCATGTAGCACGTATGGGCGAATCCAGAAATGCATATAGTGTGTTAGTTGGGAGGCCGGAGGAAAAAAGACATTTGGGGAGGTCGAGACGTAGATGGGAGGATAATATTAAAATGGATTTTAGGGAGGTGGGTTATGATGATAGAGACTGGATTAATCTTGCACAGTGTAGGGACCGATGGCGGGCTTACGTGAGGGCGGCAATAAACCTGCGGATTCTTTAAAAGCCATTTGTAAGTAAGTAAGTATGGTATGAAATACATAGATGGCTAACAGGAAGTGAAGTTAAAGCTAAGCTGTAGGTGATCACGTTTGTTATTGTAATCTAAAGAAGGTACTTGGAATCAGATCATATCTGTAACTCGGCAAGTCTAAAGAGACTTGAAAAGAATTTGAATCCAATTTCGGAAATGTTGTCTGAACAACAAGGGTTGCAAGACAACAGTATAACAATAAACTAGAAAAAACCGAAAAATTATGAGACGGCTCATTGATGTATCAGTATTGTTATGTAAGCAAGAGTTAAGTTTTCGGGGAGCATGATGAAAGCGAGCTGTCATTGAATCGCGGGAATTACATAAAAATGTTCTGTAAATTTTGCCTATCCTGTACATTTGACTACGAGCCGCCACTGCTTACTATAGTCACTGTGAACAGAGCTCAACTCTTCACTATTATTCGGAATATTACCTTCATCATCTCTACGAGCATCTATGACGGCGTTCCTGTACATGATCTTCGCCCTCTCCAGAGCCATCTTGATGTCAAGCTGGCTCTTGTTCGGCATAATTCCTGTCAAGCAATGCAAACATTGAACAACATAACTAAATTGCACACTTTGAAGTTTGTTTTCTCAAACATCTTACTTTGTTCGTATTACTTTGACCTTATAAGACATTTTAAAATCCACCCGTAGCCAGTAGCCAAGCCTATATAAATCATGAATGTTTATTTAATTAACTTACAAATCAGTGCATTGTGATGGAGGATTGTGATGCCGGCAATGTAACCAAGACACAGCTTACAGGACGAAAAAATCGCAAAACTTTAATAATTCGTTTAATTAATTACCAAAATTGTCACTGATTACAGTTATTTAGTACTAAAATTATTTAAGCTTATTACATTAGACCAGGCCTGCACAAACAGCGCTCAACGAGCGCACGCGCTCCTTCGGAGCGGGAGAGTCGTGTAACTTTAATAATTCGTTTAATTAATTACCAAAATTGTCACTGATTACAGTTATTTAGTACTAAAATTATTTAAGCTTATTACATTAGACCAGGCCTGCACAAACAGCGCTCAACGAGCGCACGCGCTCCTTCGGAGCGGGAGAGTCGTGTTTACCGCTCGCCGAAACGGAGAGGAAGATAGGCTACGTCAGAATGACCTAGACTTGCTACAGGTAGAAGAGAGGGAAACGACCACTCAGTTATCTTGTGGAGTGCAGTGTGTAGGCCTATTCTCAGTAACTGTTTCACGTTGCTTACCTACTTCTACAGTACAGTATGGTAAAAGGTAAAGGTAAAGGTATCCCCGTAACATGCCATGAAGGCACTTGGGGGGCATGGAGATAGAGCCCCATGCTTTCCATGACCTCGGCACTAGAATGAGGTGGTGTGGTCGGCACCACGCTCTGACCGCCTTTTACCCCCGGGAAAGACCCGGTACTCAATTTTATAGAAGGCTGAGAGGAATCTAAAAGACGGAACATAACATTTAACATTTAACGATTTACAGCTCGAACTTATTGATCTTCAATGTGACCTAAGGGCTAAAGATCGTTTGAATAATATTACTAGCCTTTTGATTTTACAAGACTAAACATTAGCAATAATATCCACGACTACACAGGCTGGCTGTGAAAATGATTGCTATGTTCGGCTCAACATTTATATTTGTGAGCAACTGTTTTCTATAATCAACTTTAATCAAGGCAGACATCGAACATCTGCAACTGATGTTTCATTACGATCAGTAGGCTACTGTTCCTGTCAGCTGCCAACAGCATAAAACCTCGTTTTGATGTACTGATAAATAAAACTATAACAAAATGATATTGTACATTTAAGTAGCTATAAAATTTCTATTATTTCTGTAAAATAAATATTTCTTTATTAATTAATAATAGTCCAAGATAGTTTTGCAAACACTGAACGGGAATTCATTTCATAAGCACTGGTAACAGTACTTCCTTTTCTGTATATCTTGTACGAGATCACCACTTCTTCCAGTCCACTCTTACACAGAGCGCAGCTAATATCTGCATTCCACTCATTAGCTGTGAGCCGGCTCGGAGAGCCCAAACGTTGTGCAGGCCTGCATTAGACTTTCAACAGTGCACTATTTGTTTGAAGTTATTTATGACCAGTTTATCCCCAATATTTTTATAGTCATCGCATAACTCCCCCCTCCCCCCGAATTTTCACTCCTAAGCCTTGAAAAAAAAAAAGGGAGAAATTACGCGAGTAAATATGGTATTTATAATTAGGGCTCAGAAGTTAATGGCCTAAAAATCACAGGAAAATGGCTTATAAAATGACCTTAACTTAGTGAACATGTGACATCAAAATTTAAGAAAACGACCAAGATTTTAATAATAATAGTAATAATAATAATAATAATAATAATAATAATAATAATAATAATAATAATAATAATGATAACTATAACAATAATAATAACAACAATAATAATGATTCGTAGAATCTAGGGTTTGAAGGATCGCCGGTTTTCTTGAAAATTAAAAAACTCCTCTCTACTTCAACTGACGTCATGGGCATATACTTGAAGTGACCAAAGTCCGCTGGTGAAAAATATTCATCAAAAACACTGAAGTCAATGTTTTTACCTTGCAGACCTTTCTCGACTTTAGACATTGACTGGTATCCAATGTTGTTTTCCAATACTTTTTTTTTCATTTTCTCTCTAACTTCTTGTCAAATTTTTCTTACTCCCTGTTGCAAGTGTTCTTCAAAGCCTTTAATCTTTTTAACAGCTGAATGAATGCTCCCATCTCTTTTCTCTAGCCATGGTAATGTTTTTGCTAAAATTGAAAAGTTACCATTGATATATGACACATCCCTTAATTTGAGGATCAGCCAGCAAGTCTTGAGAAACTTGTATAGAAACAGCACTTTCTCTATCAATGCTGTCTTCACTTGTAAGATACAAAATGCTGACTGCGAGCACTGCAGCTGCAGTACTTGTACTGTTGCGGTGAATGGGGGCAATCACGTTACACATACCATCAGGAGTTAAGATTTTTCCTGCATGGTGCAATCTGCATTAGGTTTTGGAATGTAGGCTATGATTACATCGTGAAGAAAGTCCGTTCAAAAGAACAAATATAACAAAAAGTAGAACATTTCCTATAAAATGACCTATAAACAATAATATACCAAAAAAATGAAAATAAACTCAAAATAAAATTATGCTATTTGGGTTTGTGTTGGAGTGAAATGAATTTATATTGCATCCTTCATTGTCTGTGATGTCTCAGAAAAAATATATTTCATCAATTTCTGAGCCCTATTTATCACTCATCAACTCACCACTATTTTCCCACCTCACTTCTGATATTCCCATCACATCCACTCTGTTTTTTCTCATTGCTTCCTTCATGTTTTCCAACTTACCTGGCAGCGGTGTAGTATCCAGATAACTCGGTGCAGTATTCGGTCTTCTCTCCCACGTTGCAGTCGTCGATCTTCTTTCCAACGGTGCGCTCTTCATTCTTCCTTTCTTCTCTGTGTTGTGATACGTCATGACATGACCTTGCCCAGTATCCCCCACCCGGACATCCGATTGGGGGGATAGTTTACGTCCGGAATTTTTTACCGGACAAGGTCTCATCATGCAATTCTTTTATCTTATTCTTCTTGGGATGTAGAAAATGCGGAAGCTTCCCATTGCTTTCCGCACACCACTCTCTCTTTCGCATCTTAAAAGATCCCAGGGGGCCCCAGCGTGGCGGTGAGGAGAGTGGATTTGACTAATTAGGCCCACCGGACTTCACCGAAATTCACCACAAGGGTTAAATATCAGTTTCATCAGGGTTTTTGACCCGATCAGAGACTGGGAAATCCCAATTAGCCTTTGCCCCCCTTATTGAGTCTAAAGCATTATAAAGGTCATCAATGTAAAAAGATAACTAAGATACTTATCGAGCATGACACAAGAAAGTTAGTCTTCCAGGATGATTTAAGATTAAAGTTGTCATTAAAATACTATATATGTAAGATTAACGTTATAGGAGAATAAGAGAACTAATGGCTTCATTGTCAAAGCCGAGCATTTGATAACAACAACAACAACAACATTATTAGTAGACTGCGGGAGTGCGGGCCCTAAAACGGCAATTACAGTTGACTATGCAGACGGGTATAGAGTATGACGTAGGTAAGTCTCTCTCGCCTTTCGTCGTACTGTTCCGTGCATCGAATCCGAAACATTCAGAGTGTGTTTAGCTGTCATACTAAAGAATTGCTTGTGTGAAATGACACATATTGATGGCCCAGAACCAGACTGTTCCAAGTCCATTTTACTATTTTTTTTTTCAGAAGAGTTATTTTAAGCTCCTGACATTCAAAGCTTCATGAGACAATTTGGAATAGCTTCATAGCAACCTTATGGAGAGGAATATTTACAATTTTGTTCGATTCATATATGCAGACAAAAACTGAAACACAATGAAACACAGATTTCTTTCTTATAAAAAGTTGGTCTTAGAACAGTCTGGATCTCAGCCAACGATATTACAATGCCTAAAACAACTCGCTCACGAAATGCGATACTAAATAATTTGATGGAACAATTCGGAAGCGATATATTTAACCTAAGGAGAAAATGTTGTATGTGTCATTTATAATTTCAGATTATTACGAACTAAGAAGTACTATTTTGAAAGACACTGTAATAGTAAAGCACACAAGGAAAATGTTGAACGCAATTCAAACAAGAACCAATCGAGTTCAAATAGTCGGTCACAATTCAATATAGACTTATGTGACATATTAGTACACACAAACATTCCATTCAGAATTTTGGACAACCCCCACTTTAGATCATTTCTGGAAAAATACACAAATCAACATATTCCAGGAGCAGTAACAATACGTAAAGAATATTTACCAATTTCGTACCAGAATACGATTGCCAAAATATTAAATTAATTAAGAAAGTATCGGAAACAATTAACAAGGTATACCAAGGACTGTATCCTGATAAGGTAAATGATAAATTACATACAGTAGTGTAATAAAAAATAATGACTATACAGTGTTGAACACTTTGGTGAAAAAACAGGACAAAAACTTAAATGACAATGTAAACCTTTTCACTTACTTTCCATTAACCTCATGTGATGTCGGAAGAAGATTTTCGCAGTACAAACATATTCTAACTGATACACGCAGAAGTTTCTCCTTTGACAATCTACATATGTACATAGTTGTAGGAGTATATTGTAATTCCTTATTGTAAAGAAAAGGATTCCGTCGACATCACATCAATTAGATAAGTACGAAATGTGTGATTATTGTATGTATGCAATTCATATACTCAAGACTACGTCTGAAGCACGCACAGTGAGTTGCTTACCTGAGAGTTCAGTACACTCGCCACGGAACGCTCCAGTCATACTTATCTTGACGGTAAAGGGCCCGCACTCCCGCAGTTTAATTATTAGTAAAAAATAAACATGATGTTCTATCTACATTAAGAATAAGATTATTAGAACGACATTATTTTTAAATTCACAAATACCATTAATGCTTGGACGAGATGATATATTGAAGCTGGGTTACAACAAAACCTGAAGTTAGTAAAATACAAGCGGCAGAGATGAGATTCTTGCGGAAAGTGAAAGGATGCACGAGATTAAATAAAATTAGAAATGAAGATATTAGGCAGGAACTAGGAGTATACTCACTTATTGATAAAATAGACAATTACAGACAAGATTGGAAATTACATGTAGAGAGAATGGACGACTACAGACTTCCTAAAAAAAGCAATAAGTTATAAACCAAAAGGACGAAGAGATCAGGGACAACCGATGAAAAGATGGAGCGACCTTTGAAGCCGGAACGGGCAATTACCTATACCATCGTAGAATTCAAGATCACCAGTAGTTCAGGAGGCACTGATGAAGACGTAACATCACGTCGAAATGGGCCGTCTGACCAAGGTATATACCTTTTTTAAAAATTTTAACACTTTTTAACATGTGACTAAACAATTTTATGTTTTTAACAAACAAAGTGTTAACGTGAACTATATTCAATGATTCTTATGTAGTTACTGGCAGACAAACCGACACGACTAGAAGCATTAACGCTTTTCGTATATCTCAAAATTGAGCATCATAATAATATCAAATAAGGGTTCTAAATAAGAGATAGTATCTCCTAAAAGCACCCATAGGTATCTCTTAGTAGAGAATGGAATAAATAAAAATGAAATACCTACCCAAGGTTATAAATTATTCTCTTCCTTAGCAATCTACCTTATTATATGCAACATTTTGCTAGTACTTTTATAAAAATTAATAATAAGTTTGTTGTAGCTTACATTAACTGTTGTTCACTTCTTCAACAAAAACCACTAAAAAGTTCCAAAGTGTGAAAAATTACTTTGGCTGCTCTCAGCTGCTTACTTGCAACTGAGGTTAGACAAAGAACACGATGCCTTAAAAGGACAAACATTGAGCAAATCTAATCTTTCAGGTAAGGCTCCCTGTAAAGCAGATTTGAGTAATTTCAAGGGAAAAATTGTTCCGGGGCCGGGTATCGATCCCGGGACCTCTGGTTGAACGTACCAGCGCTCTGCCAACTGATCTACCCGGAAACTCCACCCGACATCGTCTCAACTTTTCCCTTTATATCCACACAACTCGCGTGGGCTGACGAAATGCCAGAGACCCACATCGAGTGCACACAAACTCTGTGTGACTGAAATTGTGGCTTTCTGTTAACGTACACAAGCATTGACTTTACAGGAAGCTTTACCTGAAAGATTAGATTTGCATAATATATGCGTCACTGTGTACGTTAACAGAAAACCACAATTTCAAGTCACACAGAGTTTGTGTGCACTCGATGTGGGTCTCTGGATTCTCGTCAGCCCACGCGAGTTGTGTGGATATAAAGGGAAAAGTTGAGATGGTGTGGGGTGGAGTTCCCAGGTAGCTCAGTTGGCAGAGTGCTGGTACGTTCAACCAGAGGTCCCGGGATCGATACCCGGCCCCGGAACAATTTTTTGCCTTGAAATTATTCAAATCTGCTTTACAGGAAGCTTTACCTGAAAGATTAGATTTGTATACCGAAGAAGTTAACAATGTATCTCTTATTAGGGCCCTGTCTCTTATTTGAGTACTTTACCTATCTAAAGCGGATTCTAAAATGGAAACTGTTTCAGAGACAGAATTTGATTCTTTCTCTAGTTCTAGTATATTGTTGTGTAAGACTGACAGTAATGAATGGACAAATAATAACCTTGCTTCACTCAGTTCATTCTCATTAAATCTTTTAAATACTGCAGGAATAGAGCTTTGAGAAGAAAAGTATGATTTCGAAGCTGGAAACATATGGATCAGCTGTATTTTCCAACAAAAGCGCAGAATACTTATTCCGTATGCAACACAGCGAGATTACTCTTAAAAATAATTTTTTTCCTGGAGTAAAAGAAGAGGACATATCGCCATTTTTCGTAAAATCCGACCGGACACTTTTTTTTTTACTTAAAAAAAAGAGGACATGTTCGGGGAAAAGAGGACGTATGGTAACCCAACACAATATCCTATACAGAAGAACATACTGTTTTATCGTCGTTAAAATCTACATGTTTCCACACATTGGAACATAGCTATGAAAAAATATCTACGAAATAATTTCAAGAATTAAGGAGAATTGCTCGTACAAGATGTTGTGAAAATGCATTAATTTAACATGAATAGTTCTCAAAGCGACCTGTTACTAAATCTACGTATTACTCTGTGAAAAGATTTATTAAATCTGCATACTTAGACTTCAACAAACAAAATTTGATAACACAATATCAAGGGAAAAAATGGAACTCTCTGCATCAAAATCCACAGTTAATTCCCGATTTACCACGAAAATCGTCTGTAGCTGCATTTAGATTGGCAACAGGCCATGATTGTTTGGCCAAACACCTGCATGGAATTGGAATATATCAGTCCCCTAACTGCCCATTGTGCAACTGAAACCAAGAAATGGATTCGGAACACCTCAAAATCTGTGCTTCAGTGGCTGGCCATAATAATATCTTTGAAAAATATTGGAGTGCAAGAGGTCAAATGACTTTATTGTCAAACTCCTGGCATTAGAAAACAACAGCAACATATTTCTCAAAGCAAAAGCTTTATATTTCTAGAGGTAAATAATCTTAAACCCTCAGTTTCCTGCTACTGTAATGCAGACCACAAATACTGCTGGAGTAATAGTTCATGCTAATTCAATTATTTGACCCAATGAAAAGGATGAAGCCGCAAGGTCTTACCTTGTTAGCGAAACATTTAGTCCACCATCATTTCTTCCGTTGGTATCCCATTCCATTGTCTGGTATCTTATTGCAGCCAAATGTTCGACGGTTTAGTTAAAGGGCCCCACTCCATGCACTGCAAGTCATTCTCGACGTCAATGCCTTTCTGCTGCATGGGCACCTGTTGTTCCTAGAAAATTTAAAAAATGTGGAATAATAAAATGGTAAAATTTTAATTGACGATGGTAAAGTTTTAAGGGCTGTAAATGCCATAATTTGGCTCACTTTGGAACAAAAATAAAGTAAGGTGCCCCATGTTGTAGATCAGGCATGTCAAAACCCTGCACATTGTGCAGTAGTCTCTGTGCGATGTGCACTTTCTATTCTCCTACCTGGAGGGAGTGAATCACCTCGGAGGGGAACGCGACAGGGCTATACACGCCTGCAACGGCATATCAGCTTTTCTTTCAGTAAGTCAGTTTCAGTACGAGTACTGATTTGGCTGTCTGTGAATGAGTTATGATAAATAAAGTGAGGAGTTCACAGATAACGAAGAAGGGAAATTATGAATCATATAACATAATTGTTATAATGTTTTCCTCAGCCAACAATAATTATTTTAAAATGAAAGGTTTTGATCAGCCCATGTCGAGGTAATAGTATTGTGACAGTTTAGATCAGATTAGTAAAGTTAATCAGTACTCTCACGGCAAAAGGAACTTGACATTGGCGTTGTTTTGGAGTCTGTACTAACACAGCCATCAAAGATTAGACGACTTACGACTTTCATTTCATAAGCTGGTAAGTGATGAGAATATTGTGAGGAATACATCCATTAATGCCCATGGCAGGTTTTAAATTTTTAACAATGTATAAATAAATAATTTTGTTATGAATACTGCAACAATAGATTCTAAGATATACTCCGCATGGTATTCTCGAATTTTAACAACATTAGTTAATTGATTGCATCGGTACATTGGTTCGAAGTCACGGTTCAACTTCTCTTCAAAAGATGGCTTGCAACGAGGGAGAAAGTGTGTAAGTAGTACACATTTTTAAAGCAACAAATGACGCCTGATTATGAAAATACATAGTCAATAAACCATACTACTTGAATAATTTGTGACTGACATCATTTCATAATTTATAACGTACTTTATTGTAACCTAAACATTGATGGCAGGTTTTCCTACCACTGGGATATAACTTAGTCATTTATATTATACCTATACTGATTTGAATATTTTTGCAGTTCAGGCTGCACATTGTCAATGAAATGTGTTATATGATACAAATACGGAGTAATGAGAATCGCAGACGACTGAATGTTGTCATTCTTCCTCCACGGGAGCAACCTGAGGCCGGAACAAATGAATCGGTGAGTGGAAAAGGGATAACATTCCAAAAAATGCGAAAATAAACTGAGATAGCATAATTGTTCATATATCATAGTTCTACCTATTGAGCAGGAAATGAGTAACATTCCTATCATCCTAATGCCAATAGCATGGACCCGTGTTTGGAGTTGAGTAGACGAACGTTAACATTCCAGGAATGTTACTTTTATTCCACTCAATAGTGGAACACAATTGTGTTAGTTTTCATATGGTATGTTTGGAGCATGGCATACACTGTAATAATCGTTTCGTTTCTTAACTGTTTTAATACTTTGTTATTACAGACGTTCCAGGTTATGTTTGATCAGACTTGTTCTGTCTGAAAGATTTGGAAAATAGTTTTTGAAGTTAGTGTCTTTGAGTAAAAGACAACAATGTTAGAAGAGGAAGGTAATGAGCCAAGAAGAAAGAAAGGAAATGTGAACAAGAATGCACATACAAAAGAAATGGAGAAAATATCTAGGAGTAGGGGAGAAGAGTTTGAAACTTACAAAGGTGTATTAGTCGAGACCAAAAAAAAAAAAAAAAAAAAAAAAAAAAAAAAAAAAAAAAAACGGGCAAAGACTGTAACTGTCGAAAAAAAGGTGTACAAATACGTTTTCAAATGTTGAAAAAGAAACAATCATAAAAACAGTGTTCAATGGTCGGCCAAAAAATGAAAAAGATGTTTATTTGATGGGCTTCATAAGTGGCTAGGCATCGGCCAGTGAATGGAAACTCAAAAGAAAACACGTCATCCTTTACCTTTTATGCAATGAAAGGTAATGTCCGAGTTCAGGTGTGCCGAAAAGCTCTTATAAGTCTACTTGCTAGTTCAAATAACGCAGTGAGTCGACTAACTACTCTTATAGAGTCCAAGAAAACACCAGAAGATGGTCGAGGAAAGCATGTTAATAGAGGAAATATTTTACCAGTCTTTGTAAATGCTCAAATTCATGTGCATATTGCATCTTTTCCAACACACACATCTCACTACAGGTCTAACCCTATAACTTACCTAGATGCAGAGTTATCTGTGACCAAATGCATCAGTTATTTTTAGAAAAACATCCACAGTGTAAAAATGTAGTGAAATATGAATATTATTTTCGATACTTCCACGAAAATTTTGCCTACAGATTTGGACGACCACAGGTAGATGTTTGTTCTACCTGCGAGGAGTTGAATACTAAAATAAAATCAACAACTCTAAATGAAGCTGCAAGGCATTCTGCTGAAGTTGAGCTTGTAGTACATAAGCGGCAGGCCAAAAAATTTTATAATAAACTTCAGAGTGTGACAGAGTTGAGCAAAAATGATCCAAAAGTTAGTGATATTGTTTTTGATTTTATGAAAAATTTGCCCCTGCCTTTGTTACCAGTTCAAGAAATGTTTTATTTGAGAAAACTTTGGTATTACAGTAGCGTGCAAATTAATCCGAACACGACATATTTTTACATTTTCTGTCATTGTTGGCCTCACAGCTGCTCATACCGCTTTAATTGACATTTGTAGTATGTGTAATTCCATTGTTGAAGGTCTGTCGTTATTATATTTTTTATAATATGTGACTTTGCCTGTCGTTTTGTACTTATAAGCATTTCAGTTGTGTTGAAGACTTAATACTGCAATCCTGTGTACATTCTGTCGTCTTCACAAATGGATACAACTCCACGAAAACAGTCTAAAATTATAACATTAGCAGAGCATTCTTCTATGACACAGAGGCAAATTGCTGCAGAATGTCACATCGGTTTGGCTACTGTTAATTCGATCATAAAACAATACAGGGAGACTGGATCCATCACACCCCTGAAAAAAGGAAACTGTGGCCGGAAAAGGAAGACTTCACCTGCAAATGATCGTTTAATTGCCAGGAAAAGTAAATTAAATCCTAGACTAACTGTTGTCGACTTAACCCGCGAGTTAATGGCTACCACTGGGGCGAATATTCACGTCACAACAGTGCGGCGTAGGCTTTTGGAAGCTGGACGAAGGGCTCTTAAGCCTATTAAGAAGCAACTGCTAACCCCTGTTATGTGCAAAAAACGCTTAATGTGGGCAAAATTACATCAACACTGGCAGTGAATAACTGGAAGAATGTACTTTTTTCCGATGAGTCTCATTTCAAGGTCCACGGCCACCGTGTTTCTTACATACGGAAAGGATCCGAAAAAGTAACAGCAGCTCATCTCCAACAAGCATCCAAATACCCCCCTAAAGTAATGTTTTGGGGTTATTTTACACATGAAGGGCCTGGAGCATTAATACCTATCAAAGGAATGATGAATTCTGACAAATATATTCACTTATTGGAAACCAGAATCGTACCCCAGCTGCAAAAATAATTTCTGGATGGCAGAGGTGTGTTCCAACAAGAGCTGGCACCATGCCATACGTCTCGAAAAACTACGGAATTCTTCAACAAGAAGAATATTCAGGTACTCCCCTGGCCAGGCAACTCACCCGACGTCAACCCCATTGAGAACTTGTGGTCAATTTGCAAAAGAAGAATGCAAAAAATGGATTGTGCTACAAAGGAGAAGATGATTTCTGCCCTCATTGGTGTATGGTTTTGCGATGAAATAATGAAGAATATTTGTGGGAAATTAGTGGAATCCATGCCAAATCGTCTCAGAGCTGTTATTAGGAACAAGGGAGGCCACATAGATTACTGAGGTATGTCTTAGATCCTTTTTTTTATTTCGTTTGAGTGTTTTTGCATAAGTAATTACGTTGCTTGGATTAATTTGCACGCTACTGTATGTGTTCAACGTCCATGACCTGGAAACTGGACAATCTGTCTTTTATAACTACCCAGAAGGACAAGCCAAGAAAGGACCCAATGAGGTGTGTACATTTTTGCTCAATTTCATTGAAACCTTCGTCCCACTGGAAGTCGAGATTCTTCATGTCTCTTGTGATGCATGTAGCAGGCAGAACGCAATGTGCAGGCTGTTGCTTTCTCTTACAAAGAAATTCACCAATATTACCCTGTAAGAGGACACAGCTTCATGTCTTGTGACAGGACTTTTGGCACCAAGGAAAGTGCCATTTACTATAAGTAAAGATAGACACAACATCTTCAAACAAGTGGAAAAAGGTTTTGTCCGTTGTTCTGAGTTTATAGACAGTTTTGCTGCATACAAATTTAAGCTGAGTAAGGGGAATGACGCACCAGTTCCAGATGTACTCGTACAGGCATACATCAACAAAGTTGCAATAAAGAAAAAGAAGATTGAATATGTAGGAAAAATACTGCAGTACATTCCACAAGAATATCTTTCCTTCTATGAAGAACGACTAACTTGGCCTACTGATGATGCCGAAGAAGGTGTAGATGATGATGATGATGATGATGATGATGATGATGATGATGATGATGATGATGTGTCAATGTATATGTATTCAAATTGTATGTTTTTTCAAGAAATTTAGTGAAATTGCGTTAGGCTATAAAGAAAACTTACTAAGTGTTCAAAATATTTCTGTTCATTTTAACCAATATTACATTTGACTGGAAAAAGGGTAACATTCCCAAACTTTAAACAATCAAATCTTAAAAACCAATGTGTATATTAACAAACAAATATAAAGGCTGAGATACTTGTAACTAGTAGTAAATGTGACCCATTGTAAGTTTTTTTATTAAAGTAAAAATAAAGTCACAAAACAGTTTTCTTTCATTTTCTCGAAAGCTTGATTTTGGAATATTACTGCTTTTCCACTCACCGATTCAAATGAGGACTCTGTCATTTACCTTGGCGTACGCTGCAGAGTGACGCCCAATTTGATTCTGATTCTGATAACGAAAGTAATGCACCACCGCCGCCACCACCACCACCACCACCATCACCATCGCCACCGCCACCACCACCACCACCACCACCACCACCACCACCACCACCACCACCACCACCACCACCACCGAGCTCATAGATTTGATCTTGGACCAAAGTAGGTTCTACTTTATTCAGAAAAATCTTATCTACTCATTCTACTGACTCTACAACAAAAGATAATATTTTAGTTTTTCTTGGCATTCTTTTGATTTCTGGCTATAATAAACTCCCATACAGGCGACTTTATTGGAATACATTACCAGATTTACATAGCATTTTGATTTCTGATTCAATAAGGTGGAATACTTTTGACGATATTATGAGACGACTGCATTTTGCTGATAATATGAAATTTTCTAATGATCGCTAAGTTGGACCAATTTTCGATATACTAAATAAGTCATTCAAAGTCTGTGACATTCCAGAACATCCGAATATTGATCAGACAATTGTCCCGTATCATGGCAGACATGGAACCAGACAGTTCATTCGAGCAAAACCAATAAGGTTTGGTTTCAATCTCTGGTCTCTTTGTGCTGCAGATGACTATATGCTGCATGTGGAGCATGAGACAATAGTACGAACCTACGAACTTCAGGGAAAGGACAGGGGTTTGATGTTGTTTTTGGACTTCTAAAGAAGACTGATATCCAAAAGGGCAGTCATGTATTTTTTGATAACTATTTAACGTCCATTGATCTTATGCATGACCTAGCTGCTGAAGACATTGGAGCAACAGGAACAATTCGCAACAGGGTGCATAAGGCTCCTCCTACAAATAAATTAAAAATTCCAAAGATAGAGAGAGGAGCTATGGAGACTGTTGTTGCAGATGATGTAATTTTAGTGCAATGGAATGACAATAGTGTAGTTCGAGTCGCCAGCAATGTTGGTAAAACGACTTGAATTTGAAAAGCTAAACGTTGGAGTTCCAAGACAAAGAGGACGATTCAAATAAGCCAGTAACATTCAGTTGCACTGTATAATATGGGTGATGTGCATTCCAATGATCAATATGTTGCAACCTACAGAAGCGGTGGTGGACCCTGTTTGCATGGGGTCTAAATGCGTGGAGGCTTTATCGCACCCTGGGACATCACTACTAACTTTCTAACAGCAATGCAATCCTAGTCCAGTACGGGAAACCTAGAAATTCTCCTCGCTCAACACTTCAAATTCGAGAAGTAGCTCATGATAATGTTCGTTTCGACAGGATTGATCACTGGATCATCCGTAGTGAACATTCTAATGCACGATGCAAGCAGTGTGGACGTCGTACAACATTCGTATTTGAAAAATGTAGTGTACCACTGCATCCAGAATGTCAGAAAATCTATCACACTGAAAATTGAGCAGCACATTGTAAAATGTATTGTTTTTTAAATATATTTTTCCTATGTAAACAATTATTTCAACATCTGTAGCCTTTGTGCGCAGTATAAATTATGTGAAAGAAGTGAAAAGTTCATAACATGTATGATTTGCAAACATATTTCGAGGTTTTGAATATGATAACTTAATAAGTATATTTTTGATGTCTTTATTTCCCAGTGGCAGGATTTCCTGCCACTTCAATAATAGGCCTATAAAAGCCTAATAATGTCCGGATTTTCTGGAAAAATATTCAGATGTTCATTTCATATCATTGTGATGGTAAAATATGAATATAAGTTCTAAAAACCACAAAAAATGTTCTGGGCATTAATGGGTTAAGGCGCTTGAGATTGTAAGGAGCGAAGAAAGCAACTATTTGCAAGGCGGAAAATTTTTCTGGAAAAATATATAATGGCAAATTTTCCGTCTTACGTCACTATATTATGCTAATATATTTACATTAATAAATATTTAAACCTAACATAAATAGAATATCTTCGCTTCACAGCTTGTGAACTACACTTTTAATTTCCTTCAGTAACGCTTCCAACTTGTCGATACTTGCTCTCAACGTTTTCTAAATAAACTATATGTGAATTTAAATTCTAAGCTTAATTTATATCATTTATTAACATTAATGTTAATTTATATTGACATACCGGTACAGCAAGGAAATTATTTCAGTGTAAAAACGTCACAATGTCCTACTGCATGTAATTAATTGGGAGTATATTTTCTTTAACATTTGTGTACCAATGGTCCCAATAAATAATAATGCTTGACGAACAATGAAAGAATAGGGTCTATTATTTAAAATAATTAGTACCTTACTACGTAAAATGAAATACTGTGTTCGTTTTTGTTGTTTCGAAATTACTGCAATATTCTTTTTCTTCAAATACTACAGGGACATCATTTTATTTTTACTAACATTTTTAATATTAACTTGCCTATACCTCTGGATCAACGCCGTTTGCTACCCTGTTCCACGACTAAAGTTCGATGATACTGGCGTAATATACAAACAAATCACTTTACTAGGCATAGGAGGGAAGAAAAGTAGTTCATCCATTTACGTAAACTATGAAATATTGCGCTTTTGAGTTTGATAATTTTCATTAAGTTTTTGTTTAATCAAAATACGGTACAGTATTAACAATGAGTGTTTTTACTCACGAACTGAGCTGTCCATGTTGACGTATTCATTATGCAGTGTATTATACTGTCGACAGCACATTAGCATACAATATAGAGAATGAAGTTAAATTGAAAAGTAATCATAATATGGATATTTAAACGCATTTTTTTAAATGCTGGCCGTTCATTTCGATATAGGCTTCAGTTCTAATGTGCATATTATCGCACCATAGACTATTGTACCTAATCCCAATTACCAGTTTCGTTCTTCGTACTAGTAACTCATGTTGAAATAATTCTGTATCTACTCTATAAAAGAGTACCTTACGTACTGTAAATTCAATCTTCACTTCTGCCCGATCCGAAAAGATAAATTACTCAGACATGCTATCTACTGTCTGTCCAAGTGGTTATGTCGCAGGGTCGTAGAAAGGGAGGAAATCACATGACAGTTAATTACTTAACAAGGCCCTATTATTTAAGTTATTTTAAACAATTGTATGGGTATAATATTACGTAGACGTCCAATTCCTAACAGAAATTAATGTTCTCAGAAAAGAGCTAAGACAGCCCAGCCACTAGCTGGCGAATAAAAGCTGGTGGGGAAAACCGGGATACGACGTAGGCAAATGGACGACAGTACCTGTGCGAAAATGATTCAATATTGAAAGCTCTTCCGTCACTGGAAAACGCGAACATATTTTTGGAACGTACTGTTTACTATGACCGTAAAACTACTATGACTGTATATGCGGTCTTGGATCTGTGTGGAGGACGGTTGAACTTCATTAGTAGAAGGGGTGGGAGTGAAGTACATTCAAAAACTCAGGTACAATAAAAATTGAAGTAAAAATAAAATGGCGTCCCTGTATATAAAAATCGTTTTAATAAATTATGCTTTACAAACCACTACTTTGTCAAGTATAACTGAGTAATGGTGATATGAATAGTAAATTCAATGTGTTTCATAATACATTCTTAAATATCTTTGAATCCAGTTTTCCTGTAAAGTACAAAAATTCTCAAACATCTAAAAACAATTGGATTACACAAGGCATAAAAATCTGTTGTAAAACTAAGAGGTCTCTCTATATTCAAAGTAGAAATAGTAATGAGCCCAAATTAATAGCTCACTTTAAAAAATACTCTAAAATATTACACAAAGTAATCTTAAAAGCCAAAGAACTTTACTAAAACGGAATTATTCTGAACTCGAATAATAAAATCAAAACAACTTGGAACATAATAAAAAAAGAAAGTGGAAAGTGTAGAAGTAAAGAACAAGGTTACACTCTTGTAACAGATAATAGAAAAACATCAGATGCAACAGAAGTTGCGAACATATTCAACAATCATTTTCTCTCAATAACTGATAACCTAAACATCCCACAGAATAATAATAATAATAATAATAATAATAATAATAATAATAATAATAATAATAATGCCATCGATTGTTTGAAAATATCTATTCCTGTAACTTCCCCAAATATTCAAATTTTTCCAACAAATCCACGAGAAATAATTACAATTCTAAAGCAATTAAAGTCTAAAAATTCCTCGGGATATGATGAAATTACTAGTAAAATATTAAAAGCCAGTTCACAAATAATAGCCAAGCCCCTGTCTTATTTATGTAACTTTTCAATGTTTAATGGTGTATTTCCAGAGCGACTGAAATATTCAGTTGTTATTCCTTTATTCAAGAAAGGGGACAGAACCTCGCCCGAAAACTACAGGCCCATATCCCTTCTACCAGTCTCCTCAAAGGTCTTCGAAAAAGTTATATATAAAAGAGTATATCATCATCTTGATAGATACAACATTCTCATTCCGGAACAATTTGGATTCAGAAAGAATAAATCAATTGAGCAAGCGACGTTTAATTTAACTGATAAAATTCTGGAAGCTATTAATAAAAAATTACAAGTAGGAGGGATATTCTGTGATCTCTCCAAAGCTTTTGATTGTATTAACCATAAAATTCTACTACAAAAATTAGAATACTATGGTATTAAAGGCATAGCATATCAGTGGTTTGAGTCATATCTCCTGAACAGAAAACAAAAAGTAGAAATCAACGCATTTAATAACTCCTTTAAATCTACTTCAACATGGGGAAATATTCATATAGGGGTCCCACAGGGATCTATGTTAGGGTCTCTTCTTTTTTTAATTTTTATAAATGACCTTGGCCCCATAATAAAAGGAATAGGTTATCCTATACTATTTGCAGATGACACAAGTATCATAATTACAGACAATAACTTTGTCACATTCAAATATAAAACAGAAACAATTCTCCTTAAAATTTATGACTGGTTTACAAGCAATAAACTAGCATTAAACATTAATAAAACTAACATAATTCAATTTAAAGCCACTTCAAATTTGATCTCTGAAACATTGGACACAACTATCAACAATATACCTCTACTAGAAACATCAACAACCAAATTTCTTGGTTTGCATATTAATAATACAATAAATTGGAAAAATCATATCAAAGAAATAACCCCCAAACTTAGCTCAGCATGCTTCGCAATTAGGTCGTTACAACAATTTCTAAACAGCAGTATCTTAAAGACAATATATTTTGCCTATTTTCATTCCATTATGTCCTGCGGAATAATATTTTGGGGAAATTCTGTAGATAGTAAAAATATATTCTTATTACAAAAAAGAGCCATTAGAATAATAGTTGGAGCAAAGGCTAGAGAATCATGTAGATTATTTTAAAAAAAATTAGAGATTCTAACCTTAACAAATCAATACATATACTCTACAATAAATTTCCTCTTATGTAATAAAGAAAATTTTCCAACTAACTCAGCCATACATAGTATAAATACCCGCAGAAGGAATGATTTTCATACGCTATCATCAAATTTATCATGCTTTCAAAGGGGACTACGTTACATGGCGATAAAATTGTTCAATAGTCTTCCTGAAGACATTAAGAATCATAGCCAAAACCCTGCATTATTTAAGACAAAACCAAAAAATTACTTAATATCTCACACTTTCTATTCTGTAGATGAATTCTTGACATTTCACAGTACTGTGTAAATATTATAATAATATTAAATGGTAAACATCAGGGGCGGCTTTAGCGGTAGTGCCGTTGTGCCATGGCACTACCAGAATACGGAGGGAGAAGGAGTATTCATATTTTCCGCTCAAAACCTGAGAGAAACAAGTTACGCTTATACAATCTCTACCGTCAATATGATCTTTGCAGCGAAACACGTTGTAACCAGTGTTTAGAGGATGGATCTGTGCCAGGCACTACATCCCATAAGAAATATAATGGGATGCGCGCGCAATCCTCATGTTCGCTCGTCCTTTTCAGCATCTAAAGCATGATCTAAATGTGCCAGGCACAAATTGCCGCTGGCTTTTGCAATGCTTGTAAAACTGTATACATCCGCATTTACTACGCCGATCCCTTACTATACTTCGCACGAAAACATGACGACCTTCCCTCATCCCCTTTACCAGTTAACTGCAGGCACGCGCAAGGGATAAACCCTTAGCCGAGTTGCCAATTCTTGAAGTCATTGTGATTTGCGAACGTTTTTCAAACTGTGTTCCGTGAAACCGCGATTTTCAGAAAGACTATATTATCTTTGTAAATATACCTTAATTTATAATTACTAAAACAAAATTGGCATAAAAATGAACAAACTTATTTTAAAAACACTTTATATTTATATTTTCACTAACATGTTTTGCCTAAATAAACAAAAAAATGCAGACTTCTATAATAAGCGTTAAATTCTCATGTTATTGAAGTTCCAGAATTTTATACTTAATTAAGAATGTTGCACCGGTAAAATTTTCTGAAACTGTGATCATTGAATAGTTATAGAATTTATAGTACAAAAGAGTAAAGTTAGATTTTATCAGCTTCGCCTTGGGTGATAATTTCCACGAACGCATAAAATCTGTTTACTCTAGTATGCTATACAATATTTTATCCATTACTGGTATGTAAATTTAATTTTAAATTGTAGGGCTTTTCTTTGTACTGTGTTGTTGGCGAAGAAGTTCATATATATTCATTTTACTATTGCTAATATGTTGGTTGTCATGTAGAGTGATTTAAAAGCGTTTAATTCACTGCTGTAAGTTAGAAAACTTTTAATCACTGCTGTGAATAATGTCATTATTTAGGTTGCTAAGGACGGTGTTGCTGTTGGCGATATCTCTTTCGCGTGCTGTTCACATACTGTTCGGCGAAGTAAATCACGTATAAAATCGTCTATCTTACCGAATTCTGTTTTAATTTGTTTATTTTCTCTTTAGTTGGTGAACCGTAATTCTTAATTCCTATGCCCATATATCCAACTCCGCCGGTTGCGTCCGATGTTAAGTGATTAAGATTTATGCTTATTAAATTTCCTGAACTTTCGATTACTTTATGTATAGAATTTCTAACGTTAGACACAATTTTAACACTTTGTTTTCTTAGCTACGCTCCTCTGCAAATAAGATATTCTGTTTTCTTCGACGGTGTTTTTTGTTGTTCTTGTCGTGATGGTCCTGGATCTTCAGGTGTATCAGGAGGCCTGGCTGCGGATCATCTGCTCCAACACTCATTAATCATGGCCGGAATAAATTAGACATATTGAAGCACACAACGGTATAAAACAACACGTCGACAAAGACACTGAGAACGGGTGAAACCCAACAGGTAGAGGCAATGACTGCTATATTTGGCAATGCTGGGGTCTATTGTATTTCTGCCACGCGGCTAGGGGTTGAGTAGAGGATGGGGGTTTATGAGGGATTACCAATTCCAAGAACAGAGGCCGTCATGTTTCCGAGCCAAGTATACAGTACCTCTCGCTCTGTCCTTCCGCTTCGTCGGAACAGAGCGAAGACTGCAACAATAAGATAATAAAATCTCTCCCGGTTTCTTGAAAACGTGGCTTGAGAAAGTTTTCACTTCAATATTTCTACAACAGTACCAATTGTAGTGTGAACGTGTTAAGTCGTGAGGTTGTCATCGTAATAGTGGTCGAGTTATCGTGTTGTGTACTGTGAAAAAATGAATTCGGTTGGCGCTTTATTGAAATCTCCGTTTTCAACATCAACATATGAAAAACAAACTTCGTGTTAAAGAATTAGGCAGACCTACACCGCACTTAAATATTCATCAAAAGCAGCGAAGTGCTAAAGTTAACAGATCTCGCAAATTCAACCCAGATATTATTTGAAAAACAACTGGTTGTGTGGATGTGATGTGAAAAATGCGTTCTTCTGTTTCCCGTGTGTTCTGTTCGGAGGTGAACTTAGCTGGTCAAAAGTGGGTGTGACAGATTTAGTACATTTATGGGGTAAAATAAAAACACATCATAAGTCAAAGGTTAATATGCATAACGTCTTCAGTTTGTCTATGCTGGGTAAAGTGAACATTGAAAATCAGTTAAATTCACACTACAGACTCGCGATTGCAAAACACAATGAGCAAGTTGATAAAAACAGATATGTGTTAAATTTAATAATAAATTGCATACGATTTTGTGGGGCACTAGATTTAGCACTAAGAGGGCACGATGAATCTGACGAGTTTTGTTTGCAAAATAGACAACTTCAACAAAAAAAAAAATGATGAATTTACATTCAAGTCAGAAGAATCTGCGAATGGGTTTTATCTATCGCGCATATTAACCTGGTCAACAAAAGTGCTCAAGTGCTCCAGTTGTATAAATTTTGGTGAGTGATTATTATTATTATTATTATTATTATTATTATTATTATTATTATTATTATTATCATTATTATTAGAGACGAGAATTTCATGCATTATAAAATTCCAAAATATGCATGCATTCATGCACTATCAAACAATGAAATATGAATGATCAAGCGAAAAATACATTAAAATATGCACTTTTACTTTCATTTCAAATGTCTTATTTCACTTCACTTTTTTTGCACAGTTAAAAACCTAACAACATTTTTGAATTGGTTTCTGTGTGGTTCCTGCACTTGTCAGTCAATATGTTTTTGTAGGCAGAAAATGACCTCTCTATATTGCAAGAAGTTACGGGTTTAAACTTGAATGAACATATTTGTGACAGTGTCAGGTCAAATTCTTCATTCAAGTTTTCGCCACAAATAGCCTTCTTCACTGAACAAAAGAATCCGCAGTCCGGGTTAGCATTTATGACCCTGTCCAATTTGTTTTTCGCCGCTACATCCACTTTCCCACGGGCATAACTGAGGGATCTATGAAATTCTTTGAAGATTCTTTCTTTTGTTGCATTCTTGCAGTATGTGAAACAGATGCGACATGCTGGTCGACTTGAAATTTTTTAGTACATTTCTCTGAAATTATAATAGACCTTACGGTTACCTAGATACGATTTAAATACGGACATCGTAATTTAATAATTATTTTAAAGAAGTTTTGTAATTTTTTTACAAAGAACAATTGTCGTATAAAATATTCGGAAACAGAACAGAATTGCTTAACTCTTTACTGCAACAGTCGCAAAATACGACATCCTCATCTGACCTAATAAAATCTTTTCCTTTACAGTAATCCACTGTGCAAAGAGTACACTTTTGGAATCTTTAAATTGGAAACATATTAGAACCACATCAACACGCGCAAACAGAATAAACAAGCACATTAACAACTTACGATATTCACACACTACAAACACAGATTCTTAACGATGATTCCGATTTTAGAAGAATCTAAATTGCTACAAGTACTAACCAGAAAAGGAAGAGAATTTACAACCTCCCTGAAAGAGGATGCTTTTGACTTAAATTATTTGTCGGCAATTTCCTTGAACCCTCTATATTTCCTCTCTACTTACTATTCTCAAAATATCCAACGTAATAAATTCATTTATGACACGCAGTGTATAGAGGATCGTCGGTAAAGTGTTGTAAAAGTGGACTTCCGTCCAGGGAAAGGTCTTCTAACACCTTATTGTGAAAATCTTAACATTTTATTTAATTTTTCTGTTATTTAGTTTTTTTCTTTTTCTTTTTCAATCCTGATTCCTGAAGCTAAAATCGAGAAACTGAGGTGTCTACATAAAACCATTAAAACATGCATTTAAACTGAATGCAATCTATATTATATGCATTATTAAGCTAAAAATTACCTAAATATGTATTATGCATGTTTTTATCCATAAAAAGTCGAAAACATGCAAATATGCACGGGAAAAGTACACATATTTGGAACCGGAAAGTAATGAAATGGATAAGTACTAAGTTTGAGTTATGTCCTATGTTCCTATAAAAACATGCATTTGCAAGGAATTCTTGTCTCTAATTATTATTATTATTATTATTATTATTATTATTATTATTATTATTATTGCTTATTTCCCGTCTTTGGTTTAGACCATAGGCGGATCCAGGGAGGAAATAGTAGGAAAAAGAGTTACACTCCCCCTTAGGGTATCCTGGATCTACCACTGATTTTGGCACTAGCCATTAAATATGTATGAGCCGCCACTGGTAAACATATTACATTGTATAAAATATTATTGTTATTAAGGTATTAATTCTGTACATATTTCATATTTGCATTTTATATGTATTGCATTTTATTGTTAAACGTAAGAATTGGACATGTTCTTTATTCTACGCTGTAAAGCAAATGTAAGAATATTATGGAACAAATAAATCTATCTATCTATCTATCTATCTATCTATCTATCTATCTATCTATCTATCTATCTATCTATCTATCTATCTATCTATCTATCTATCTATCTATCTATCTATCTGTCTGTCTCTGTCTGTCTGTCTATCTATCTAAGCCTAAAGTTTCTTGTGTTACAGTTGTCAAGTATAGACACTGATAATAACCGTGCTAAGTGTGTTTATAATTTCCAAATGCCTATTTAATCCAACCCTAGAAGCGCAGAATAGATTATTGTACACCCCTCCAGCTAAGAACTGATAAGAGCAACCCTTGAATGATGCAGTCTGCACAGACCGGCGATCCGCGCACATAACTGCACATTCAGAGTCTGATTTCTGACATGCCTGTTGTAGATTGACGCAATTACATTAGTCTTATTCCTGATTCTATGAAACGAAGGTGAAATCACACTTTTACCAGGGCATGTTTCTTCTGTGAGATCATATAAACTGGAAAGCACGTGTTGGGTGCACATCACCACTCTATTTCACTTCACACTTACAATCAGTTCTAAGCTGTTTAGGAACATTCCAGATGAGCCACAGTTTGTTAATTTCTCTGTATGTTTGGGGTCGTTATCTTGCTGAAACATGTAAGATGCTGATAGTCCCATTTTTTCCACACTTTGTTTGACATTATTTTTTAAAATGTTCAAATAACCCCATTTGTTTAAGTTGTCATCAATGAAATAATCGTACCCATTGCTTTTGATGACATACACCCCCATAATTTAATTGATCCACCTCCGTGCTTGACTGTTGGTAAAGTATTCTCCACATTATCGGCCGTATTGGCTTTCCTCCACACAGTCTGTATTCCATCAGATCCAAATAGATTTATTTTAGTCTCATCACACCAAATCACAGTATTCCAGAAGGTTTGAGGTTTGTCCTGGTGCTCTTTAGTAAATGCCAGTCTTGCTGCACGATTCTTTTTACTTACACATGGCCTTTTTCTTGGGATTCTGCCGCGATACCCACGCTGCCATAGTACTCGTCGAACGGTCTGACTGGATACCTTCTTACCCGATGCCTGTTGCAACATATGCACAATTTCTGGTGCAGTTACACGTGGGTTCACTTTAACTTTGTTAACAATGAAACGTTTTTCTCTCTCATTCAGGAACGATTCTCTACTTCTTCTCGGAATATTCTTAATGGAACCATTATATTTGAACTTATTTACTATATAACTTACTGTTGAGTGATGTTTTTCTCACAATATTACCAATTTTCCTGAGTGAATAGCCCCTCAAAGCAAGACTGATTATCGTATGTTTAAGTTCTGTGCTTAGCTCCTTCCCTTTCTTCATGTTGGACACGACTGATATAATACATAACAGACAACATCGGAACTCCCCCACCTCAATAGGTACGGAAACCCAGTTAACCATCTATGTACACAGTAAATGTAACGTATCTCTGTAAAGTGTATAAATAAGAGTGTTGCATGATATGTTGCCTTATTGTGATGCATTTACTTCCCACTGTTTATAAATAACAATGTCATCATTTTGTTACATTGTACCTGTTTAGTATAAGGATTTTAATAGTATATTAAAATATTTTAAAGTTTAAATCAATTTATAAGACAAACCAAGTTATTTCTTTACAAAATTTCAGCCTGTACAAATATAACTGTTATCCACTGTATGAAAACTTGAAACGGAAGGAATATGGTGATTTATTTTATACCTTGTTTAAACAACTGGAACAGTATTTTCGTATGCACTATAAAATGAATAAAGAATAATTTGAATTTATTCACAATCTAATAGAGAAAATACAGAAACAGAACACTCTATTTCGAACGACAGTAACACTCGAGAAAAATTAGTCGTAGGCCTATGTTTAAGGTGAGTACAGGCTACAAATTTAAATAATAATACACTTTAATTACCTCTGATTGAGGTTTTATCTGATATATGCATCTATTATTATCAGACAGTATACATCTCACTTGACGATATGTGTCAGAGAAAGAAAAATAAACAATTGTATAAATCTGAAGTCTGATTAGTGTAATATGTAGCTAATCGGTGATGAACCGGTATGCAATGGAGGAGGAAAGGAACTGGCCACCCTATCTCATCTTCTGGCCTGGTTGCCTCATAAGTGGTACCTTGTTGGTATCATTTGTGAGGTTCAGACCTGTCTTGGGACAGTTGACTAAACAACTCTTTATTTTAATATTTTAATGAAGTGTTATACCACCGTACCTACGTGAAGTGGCTTCCTGAATGTCCAGTGTTGTACCTACAACTGAGCGAACCCTGATAATAGATAGTTTATGTTTAACGATAATAATCATTGTCCATTATTCACTCACAATTTGTTAGCGTACCTGCAGTAGCGGCCCGCGGTTACAAAGGTTGGTAGTTATGCATGAAAAATAGTGTATTTAGCAAACGCATGCTATTTATTGCATCTAAATCGGATAACGCGTGTAATTACAGGCCCTTCTCGATGTTGACTGTGCACCCGAAATTGTACTCCAATCATCCGTGCGCTACACACCTCTCCCACCTGGTACAACTAGTCACGTGGTGGAGATGTGCTCCACATGCTTTTCTATTTTTTTTTAAGTCAAATTAACTAAATCCTTCACTCCTGTGTTTGTCCATGTATTTTCTCCTCTAAACAGAATACACGGGTGGGAGAGAAAGCGTTTTCATGAGTGCAGCAAAAAACCAATCGTTTCCATTACACATTTCGTATTAAAATGACTAGTAGGCTACATGATTTCCTCGACTTTTTCCAGAAATTTCAATATTTAAATTTTGTGTAGGACGTCCTAATTTCTTATGTTAACATGCAATTCCTCTTTTAATTTCGAAAAGGGTTGGTCGATTAGGTTTTCATTTCATTCATTTCTAATATAAAATATTTCCTTAGACACACCGACTAATCACATCACACCCCCACAGTATTATAACACACTGAAACTGTAATGATATACAGCAGTCCAGAAGCCTATGTTCTAACGCAGGTCATACAGATACGAGGGTGTTGACGGTTCTTTTGTATATTCGGAGAGAGTTGTTTCGGTTGCAGCTCTAATGCAGTCTTATGGGACGGTGAAGAAAACCAGTTTTCTGCTGCCGACTACCCCACGTTGAGCTTCAGGAACTGCCGATCACAGATCCGAAAAGTACACTACAGGTAAAATCCTCGAGCAGTTCAAGGCTCCTACAGACAGTAAAATCTCGAATCGAAAGAGAATGAATTGGAAAAATAAATGAAACAATGAACTAGATTACATAAAAGCACGTTTTACATTTTTAATTTTTTTTCAGGTCCATTTAAATGGCGGTTCTGCAGCTCTGCAGTTCTTATTGTAGAACCGCCCCGCCTATACTTAAAAAAAAGTACGTCCGCTCAAATGAGAACCACTTGCACCGTACCTAGAGCGAGAGGCATCAGCTGTTTTGTTTCAGTCTTGTAGCGCACGGCTGGTTGTTGATACGCCAGCACTGTCAGTGCTCCGAGAACAAGTTCTTATACTGTAGTCAGAGCGGGTAGAAGAGAAAGTGACGATACTTCCACTAGTCTAGCGGTTCGTCGCAGAGCGGCGCTCGCTCTGCTTTCTGTTCTCAGTTTCAGGAGCGCTATTCGAGTCAATGCAGATGTTTTTAAAATACCCACTAGATAAAAGTATAGGCTATTATAGTTTATCACAATATTTTACTTATTTAAAAAATGTAATACTACTACATTAACTACTCTTGAGTTATATCATTCACTCCTGAATCGTAAATACGAGTATAATAATCAACAGTAAACTGGAACATTCTGTCAGCTTCAGAGAGAAGAACGCAAGAAAAAGTACAGCTTCGCAAAACTGAACATTTTTGTGTTGTTGTAAGTACATTTTGACACAAAATTATAGTTTTCGATGTACAAGCAAGTATAATATAATATATCAAATGGGACATTATATTTTCACCAATACTTTTTTACTACTGCCAGAGCGGGTAGAAGACGTTACTTCGTCTAGTTCAGTGGATCGTAGCCGAGTGGCGCTAGCCCTATTTTCAGTGCCCAGTTTCAAGATCGCTATTCAAGTGAATGAAAAAGATTAAAAAAAATAACCCATTAGATAAGAATGTATTGTAAAGTACTTAGTTACAATATTTTACTTCTTTAAAATGTAATATTACTATATTAACAAATTGTGAGTTATATAACACAACCCTGAATAGTAAATATAATAATTAACCTAAAAATGGAACATTGTACCCGCTTCAGCCAGAAATACGCAAAAAAAAAAGTACAGCATCGCAAAACTGAAAATTTTTATGGCATTATAAAGTACGCATTGACATGAAATTATAGTTTTCATACAAAAGAAAGATTGTAATATAATAAAGGAGACACTTTATCTTCACCAATAGTTTTTATCTACTATTTAGTCATTATTTGCAGTTGTATCTGGTTTATACGTAATTCAGGGGAACAAAAAATATTACGTGCAACTTAGACCCATAAATTAAGCTTCGATATTATACCTACGCTAATGTAAGTTTTGATCTTTTGAAATACCTAGGTTATTTTGTGTTTTGTAAAATTAAAACAATTTGGTAGCACTGTATTAAGTAGTTGTATGCTACTTATTGGAGAATATTAAATTAACAACTTTTCCATGAGGTCTATTACTTTCTCATATGCTCGATTAGAAATCTCTTATGATGTGGAAACGTAATAAACAACTGTAATAAAATTGTAAACCAGATTAAGTTCTAGCCTAGATGCAAAGTAGAATTATACTGTACTTTTGTTACCGAAATAACTTTTACGTTAATTACGACTGAAGTGCTATTATTAAAAATAAAATAATTAATAATTAAACATGCATATTTAATGAAGTAGAAGCTAGGTGCTTGGATTCAATTAGGAGTTCACAATTAGCACTTTAATACAGCACGTTTTTTAACCGGCACATAGATTGAAAAATCTTCACATTTAGAAAGTCTATGGTAATCATCACAAGATAATCATTTTCTAATTCCAAAATATGGCTTTAGAGGATCCTAGTTCATTTTTTTCTGTCTGAATATATTTAAATCTGCTATCCCACAAGAATTAATATATTTCGCTAGTGCTCTGAATTGTCACTCTAAATAATTCAAGGGTTCTTTCTTAGGCAAACGTGTTCTTTATATTGTCAATTACGTGTCATATATTTTCTAAAATCGTGTAATGCTAGAATCCTTTGTACAGGGCAGACAAGGAAGTCTTTGAGTTCAACGTATCTGCATGGTCGTTCATTAACCTTTGAATTCTTTTGTATTTTCACTTTCCTCGAACCCATCACAGTTTATGACTCTAAAAAATGTATCGATTTTGAAAAACTCACACTAAACAGCTGAAATGCTGGTCTGGAGTTCATTCACTGGAAGGAATTACGGTCAATGTAACTAGACATAATTTTGGGCATTCAGGTGTGGAGTAATGGTACATAAATGCATACAAGCGCATGATCAACTAAGGTGTTCTTCTGATTTTCGGGTGTCACATCCAATTATTTTTTACTCGGATATTTGACGATGCTGTATCAACTGCTGGATTATTTAGCGTCAATGGAATTGGTCATAGCCAGATGGTACTTGGTAAGGATACATTGTTATGAGAACGGATTGATGTCCTCTTTGTTGGATATTTTCTCTTCTTTTCTTTTTTTAAGATATTGAGGCAAGTTTGGGAAAATATGTGTTATAGCATACGGTTTTGGTCGCCAGTTCTTGCGTGGAAGTCCTACCTCTTTACTGGCAATAATAAATTTATCGGCTCTTACAATCAAAAGTCGCCCTCGGTAGCGCAGGCATTTAAGTGTGTTTAAATGCGACAGGCTCATGTCAGTAGATTTAATGGCATGTAAAAAAACTCCTGTGGGACAAAATTCCGACACACCGGCGAAGCTGATATAACCTCTGCAGTTGCGAGCGTCGTTAAATAAATCATAATTTTAAAAAATCACAATCAAAACCGCAGAAAAATGGATATCACAGATATAAGAACGAGCATACAGTTTTCTGTGTTCGTGGAATTGCTCTACACCACTTCTGAAAAATAGTCTAGTCTATGGATGGATAAAAGAAAGTCTCTTCCTTACAGATTATAGAGTATCTGTAATTGGATTTACATCAAGAACAAAACAATTAGGCTTATTACTACTCGCTCACATAAACGGCACAATAAAAATCAACCGAACACCACAAGAAATATCTTCTTAATTCCATAGCAGGACGAGTTCTACATGCTCTGTCCACAGTACTAAGAGGAAAACTGCAATCTTAGAACGATCGCCACGCCAATGTTTCGCTCAGTTGCCGCGGCGACACTAGGGGGTTTAAAGACCCTTGCCGAGTTACCACACTTCCTATTCTAAACGCTCTGCTGTAGTATTCGGTGTCTGACGAGCCCGCGAGTTATAGCTAGCTCAGAACAAGGCAGCAGACCGTAAGTGCATGTTGTGGCTTTTGTGTTCCATATATTGTGATTGTATTTATAATGTGGCGTCCTTGGGAAACGGATAATAACAATAGTCGTAGACGTAAGCCCACACAATCGCCATTAGGACGTGGTAAGATTGTACAAGAACAAACAGTGTTAATTATTATTAAGCTGCGGATTTTTAGGCACTAAAAACAGTTGAAATAGGCAGGCAAAATAGGCATTCAAAATTCTAAAATAGGAATTTAAAAAGGCACTAACAATTTCTAATTCTCAAAGGCTAATATGACCCTAGCATAGCATTATACATTAGTTTCTATAGGAATGCCATTATGGCAATGAATAACTAAATATGCCTCCAAATGTTGTAATGAGAACTGATGTCTGTTGTCTGTAAGAATGTTCTTAAATTGGGAGAAACTTCTCTCCACTTTACATGAAGTGATGTATGTATGTATGTATTTATTCACACTGCAATGGGTATATACCCGCTGGCAGTGGTAACTAATTACACTCAATAACGACAATAATAATAATAATAATAATAATAATAATAATAATAATAATAATAATAATAATAATAAAATATACAAATTGGAGATTTATCCTTCGAAGAGGTGGAAAAATTCAAATATCTTGGAGCAACAGTAACAAATATAAATGGCACTCAAGAGGAAATTAAACGCAGAATAAATATGGGAAATGCCTGTTATTATTCGGTTGAGAAGCTTTTGTCATCTAGTCTGCTGTCAAAAAATCTGAAAGTTAGAATTTATAAAACAGTTATATTATCGGTTGTTCTATATGGTTGTGAAGCTTGGACTCTCACTTTGAGAGAGGAACAGAGATTAAGGGTGTTTGAGAATAAGGTTCTTAGGAAAATATTTGGGGCTAAGACGAAGTTACAGGAGAATGGAGAAAGTTACACAACACAGAACTGCACGCATTGTATTCTTCACCTGACATAATTAGGAACATTAAATCCAGACGCTTGAGATGGGCAGGGCATGTAGCACGTATGGGTGAATCCAGAAATGCATATAGAGTGTTAGTTGGGAGGCCGGCGGGAAAAAGACCTATGGGGAGGCCGAGACGTAGATGGGAAGATAATATTAAAATGGATTTGAGGGAGTGGGATATGATGGTAGAGACTGGATTAATCTTGCTCAGGATAGGGATCAATGGCGGACTTATGTGAGGGCGGCAATGAACCTCCGGGTTCCTTAAAAGCCAATAAGTAAGTAAGTAATGACAATAATAAACTTATTAATTAAAATACAATTAATAATAATACTAATAATTAATACTAACAATAATAATAATAATAATAATAATAATAACAGGGAATATCCTAAATTAAATGAAGCACGATCACTTAAAATAAATCTAATTTGTATCTTAAACCTAAGTTCGAACTAAAACCCACGAGTATGATATGTTCATATCTGCACGTCAACATTACACTCATTTCGCTGTCAACTCACTCTGCACTGGAACTACGTTATATTTCACTGATTCTATCCTGATTTCACTAACAATCAATACTTCAGGGATCCAATCTCAGCTGAGGACCAAACCAGTGAGAACGTAGTAATGTCAATGTAATTTCCAATCAGCAATAACACTTGCTCCCAACCAGGATTTCTTTTCACAATTTTCAGATAGGCTACTTATTACTCATTGTTTCTCCCACACTGCTTGGTATTTCTTTAAGAACAGTTTCTACTTTCTTCATAACTTGCACAGCACTGTGGAGTGGAATACTCCTCGTTTCCAGTTTCGTTATGTAAGCAGGCAGCTTTTCAAAGTTTACTTTCATGAACGAAAAATCAGATGTTAGCTTTGCCAGGATAATATTTGCTGCTGGATAAAAAAGAAACAAATTACAGATTTAAAAAAAAAACGATAGAATAGTCAATAAATTTAAATATAATAGACTATATAATACGGATATTTAGGCAACTTTTAGGCATTTATAAGCAAATAGGCATTTACTAGTGAAATAGGCAATTATAGGCACTAGGCCCTATAGAATTCGCATATAATACTCACAATGCCTTAAAATGGATATGTAACCTAAAAGCTTGCGTCTTCAGGTTGAGGATTAAAATAGGCATAAATCCGCAGCTTAATTATTATTAATATTTATACATATTTCAAAGGCAGTGCGGGTAAATGCCGGACACCACTGAAAAATACCAGTGCTGCTACAGGAGTGTCTTGCGCAACAATTAATAGAATTATCTCTGGAAAAGGTAAATCAACAAAAGAAAATGCCGATCGAAATATGAAAGAAAAATGTCATAAAATGGATGGTTTCACAACGGACTTACTACGACGAACTTTGTATGAGTTTTATCAACAGTAATCTCACTAGACGTTTTGATTTATCTAGAGAAAATCAAAACTCGAGTGGGATTTAATTGACTATTACACGATTAGAAGAAAGTATATAAAGATTAGAAGTAACGAAGTACTCCAATACAATAAAATATTAATTGACTTACGAAAATACAACTGTCTTCAAATGTATTATTGTACCATCTCAACATTACAAATATTGCGCTAGATGCATGCTAGATGGCAGTAGTGTCTTTATACAGACACTGTAATGATTACTATTCAATAAATCTTAATATTGAACAATCTCTGATACGTGACTATCCATAATATCATATAGCAGAAGTTCTTTTTATCCTCTCAGAGCAGAAGCTATAACATAACCTAACTAATATACACAAGTGTTAGAAAAGTTTTAATTAACGACGATGACATAAAAAATAAACATGAATAATTTTAAAAGGAATAATTATTCAATGTACAATTTTCAAATTTGAATGTGGTTGGTGGTTCAATTGATGTTATATTGGACGTATGCGTAATAGAAGTGGAACTCGTTGATTTAGGCCTACATGGTGTATTCAACTTATTCAGAATTTCCGAATGAATAATTTTAAAAGGAATAATTATTGAATGTACAATTTTCAAATTTGAATGTGGTTGGTGGTTCAATTGATGTTATATGGGACGTGTGCATAATAAAAGTGGAACTCGTTGATTTAGGCCTACATGGTGTATTCAACTTATTCAGGATTTCCGAATGGTGCTCTTCATTTATTTGTAAATCGGATTTCAGAAGATGCATAGGTATGATCAGTGATTTTTATTAATTCTTGTTCTTGAATGCCAATGCGAGTCATATTTGAAACTGCTGTGCATAGACTGGAGTGATTTGTAATTTTATATATATTTTTGACGTCCAGACCAGCGCAGTTTCAAATGTTGGCAAACAAAGAAACAAATGCTAGGGACGCGATAAAATTAAACAAATGCTAGGGACGCGATAAAATTGTGCGATAAGCAGCCATGATTGGTTGAAATACGTCCTTTCGTACAGTTTTATTGGTCAAAAGTAGTATGACGTAGTAAGAGTGTAATAGTCAAAATAAAATAGCTCCAACCATAGGCGGATTTAGGGGGGGAGGGCCATGGGAAGGCACTGACCCCCCCCCCAAACTTGTCTGAACTCTTTTTTTTTTTTCTATTAAGTCACAAAATATTGAATTCAAAAGATCTTTTTTGCTTTTGTTTATTATTAAGTTTCTATGCTTAAATTGATCATGTGTCTGGACTATATTATTTATTTTAGATTTCTGAATGTATCATAATTTTTATACCTCATTGGAGGAATGGAAGCACTGTAATGTTTCTTTTGTAACAGCCTGTACTCATGTGTTAGAAGTCTACAGGTGTTCAGGCCGCCACTTGGAGAAATATGAATAACTTACTGCACAACAAAGCAAAAAAAAAAAAAAAAAAAGTGATCCCGGTATAATGTGTAAACTTAAAGACGAGATTAAATAAAATAATTAGATTTTACATTTCACACGATATCTTCAGGAACGTAAACTTCATATAAAAAGTTTCTGTTAGCACTGTTATGTAGTTTTATTGATGTACGCATGTGTTTCTGCACGAGAGAGAAAAAGAGGGAGATTGTTTTAAGTTATGCCTATTATAATTTGTAGTAGACCTACAGTTCAAGCCCTATACAACTCGGTCCGAAACATCGCGGATGTGGATGTAACACTGTAAGAAACATGTCCTCGAAAATACCTTTATGTACCACAGTCAAGCTATAACGAGGGGAGGAGGTAAATGATGACCTGCATTACCCGTTATAAGGGAATTCTATGGTTTTCCTTTGCCCCCCCCCCCCCCAAGGAAACAGTTCTCTCTCCGCATATGGCTCCACCGTTAAATAAACTTCTCAATGCAATGCGTAGTAAAACATAAGGCACCCAATATGAGTTTCTGTATCAAGAACTACTTTAATGGAACTCTTATATTCAATGGGGTTTAAATATAAAATTAATGGATTTCAATCAGCAGCAATGGAATCATTACGAATACGGATGTGGCGTTCCTCGTATTTACGGAATATATAGAATATTATCGACAACTGGGCTATGAAGAAGTATACTTAGACGAAACATGGTATGATACCCATGACGGAGTAAAGCAGCCGTGGCGAAAATGTAATCGTGCGCCGAGCCACTGTGTAACCTGCAACGTGCATAGCACCTATGGAGGGAGGCTGACACCCGAAGGGGAAGTAAAGCAACTGTCTGACTTATTAACGGATTTTCATTTTCCTTACGTCAATCACTTAAATATAATTTATACAGTACAAGGCTACAAACTAATGTTTAGTACGTGTAACGAAGAAATAAATGAACAATATCACAACCTAAAATTAACTGTCTTCAGAATGTCTCTGCGACAAAGTTTCAAAATCAGGAATTATGTCACTTACTGCCAGTCGTAGTTGATCACGAAGGTATTTGTCTGTCAGTCGTGATCTAAATTTGGTTTTTACTATTTTAATTGCTGAAAATAATTTTTCACAAACGTAAGTTGTAGCGAACATGGCTTCAACAGAGCAAGCGAAAGAACGAAGCTTCGGATATTTATTTTTTGGCAAAGATTTAAAAGCTCAACATTTGTCAGGTCCTTACATCTAGCTTTCATTTGACATCACATAGTAAATCAGTGAGTTCAAATTCAAGAGCTAACCGCATAATTTGTACATGTGCTGAAAAAAGGTCGACGTACAGAGATGATGATGATGTTTCATCAGTAACATGTAGTATAATGCCGTTTTATGTTATACAACTGTTTTCCTCGTAATACTTGTGAACAAATCATACATTTAATATTCTCATCAAATTGACAGCAAAAAAAAAAAAAAAAAAAAAAAATGCGTCCTCCCATCCTACTTGGAACTTTCGTACATGGTTTCGAGAGAGACATATGCCACTCGCAGGTCAGAGACAAATACAAATGGAACGGAGTTTGAATCCAGTGAGTGAGAGGATGGGGGTTGGCGGAGGTTAGAAGCAAGCGAAATACACAGCTATCACTGCGACCCACAATGACTCGCGAGTCACGTTCTCGCCACGGCTGGAGTAAAGTGTCGTTGGTGAGATGGGTCAAGTTATTTTGAAGACAATTTTTCTTCAGGTAAGGGATAACGAATGGTAATTTTATATGCGGGGGGAAGAAATGGTTCCATTCCAGGGCATTATTCGTTATCCACCAAAGTATGTGTGATGCTGCGGCTGATTAATTATCATGAATTCAAAAATCTTTGAAGAATGGTTTAAGGAATGTTTGCTAAAACAACTGGAAGAACCGTCTGTCATCATTATGGATAATGCCCCATACCATTCCCGTATTTTGAATCCCGTACCTACCACTAAATGAACAATAGATGTCATTAAAACATTTATACGTGAAAATAACATCCCTTTGTCCCAGCCAGTCCCAACAACAAAGTTACATCTGTTACAAGAGATAAAACGTAGCCATCATAGGAAAATATGTATGTAATTGACGAACTGTGGTCAAAATACGGTATGTTGTACTACGACTGCCCTCCTACCATTGTTGTCTCAATGCCATAGAATTCGTTTGGTCGGAAGTGAAGAAAAATGTCCGGTCAGAAAATGCATTGGGAAATAAATCTATTCAAGAAGTACGTGATTTAACAGTAAATGTAATGGATAACATTAACAATAAAAAGCATTAGGTAAAGTATATCGAACTTAAAGACAAAAGAAAGTGATTATCGTACCTGCTCGGAGTCGGGTGCCTACTTGCTCCCTGCGGTAAGTGTGTCCAATCGCACGTTCCAACCGGCTCTCATTTGAGCGGACGTACTTTTCTATTACGTCTTGTGCTGTTGGTCTAGATCAGCAGTCATCAGCACAGTGCACCCGGCATATAGGTAATTATACAGTATGGACACTTCGCGTCGGTACCTTTGATGTAGCAGGACTGATTTCAATGACCTTCAAACCAGTTTGAGCGTGAGATTCTGCTTTCTCTCTGGAGTTGGCGCTGACATCACACCAGCTAGCAGTCGACACAGCGGAAATGTAACACATACAATTAATACATCTAGGCACATTATGTACTCAAATAAAATAAATTGGATCAATGAAATAATAAATCCCTCATAACTGTAACGTCTAGACTCTAGAGTTCCTTTATAATGAGAGTTGAGACGTTGACCCCCAACAACAATTAAAATATGTAATGATTTGATAGCGCTGAAAATGAAAAAACAAACCTCCTATGAGAAGTAAAACATATACCTATATTATATTGTATACAAATATTAAACGAATTTTATACATAACTTTATAATGTATTATATTATTTTATAATATAATTATTATATATAAAACATAAAAAAAATATTATTACAACTAGTTTGTCACTGAGAAATGAGGAAAAGCTGTTAATTTGAATTTATTTGAAGCAAAGCGTTACTGGATTATGCAATAAGGTAGGCGATGTTTGGACCCTGTGTCTCAACTAGTGATGGACGAAGTTGTTCTTTTCCCGGAACAGTTCCGACTGTTCCGGTTCCGAAAAAATACTATGTTCCAAATAACAGTTCCGAAATAACAGTCACCAGTGGTGATGAGTCGGAGTCGTTCAAACGAACAGTACAGTACCCTCCCTCTTCACCATGCTGCTCACACTGGAGCACTCATAGGCATGGCATAGTACACATTCTTATCTATAGATGGCACTGCAATGCACATTCGAATCGATTTTGGAAAATTGATGTGCATGCGGACAGAACTCAAAAGCTTAATGTTAGTAATTACACAGCTGTTGACTACAAGGACAGAATACAACACTTTGTTTTCGTACATAAAGTTATAAAGACATGGTAGCCAACTAAAAAAAAAAAATAACATAACATTTAAAACATATGGTATGTAATTTCTGTTCTCTCTATTACATAATAAAAAAAAAAACAAATCATTAATTTTTATTTTTACTTTTCTTAATGCACAGTTATAATAATAATAATAATAATAATAATAATAATAATAATAATAATAATAATAATATATATAATTTCATAAATAAAGATATATATTGGCAGTACTGAAACCTGGAAACACCGCAGTGGGTTAGTAAAATGTTGGAATCGCATCTTTACCAAAGTGTAATTTAAACTTCGCATTAAACCTCGCTCTCCAAATCAGTACTTATATGGGTAGTTTCCAACAAATAATGCTACAACATTTTTGTCGTTCTTTGATAACAGAGAAGATAGCACAAAAATTTGTGCTTGTCAGACTTAACCTCAACAAACGACATACAGACATTGTAACTAAACCACTCATTACCATTTACGACTTTAACCTTTGTATAAAATCAGCTGACCAATGAATTAATAATAGTATGCGTACTTTATGACTTTGTAGAATGTTTATAAAACAGAATTAGTCAACTAATGGTGAAATAAACCATAAAGCGGGAATGAATATTACAGATTATTAAATACTTACTATAACATTACAGATGATTGGCCAGTCTTACAAATGTTGATATTAAAGTTCGCGCCACCGCAAGGATTTCAATTTCCATGCGCCCCCCTCCAACCACGTGAGAGTTTCAAGTACCAACTTCATCCAACGAAGTTCCAAGTACGACATAAAGAACAACGAGAACAGTGTAACTGCAGCTATCGGTACATCGGAACAAGCTCCGACATTCCGACTGTTATCTCGGAGTCGGAACATACCTTGTGCAACGCGGTACTGCGAGCCCGCAACAGCTGGGCAAGTGAGCAGCTCGGAGTCGGAACACTGTTATTTCGGAACAGGAGGTTCCGACCTACTGTTCATTTTTGCAACAGTTCCGAGACCGGAACAGTTCCAAAATAACTGTTGTGTTATTTTTTACCCATCTCTAGTCTCAACTCTATTCTCCTTAGCGTGTACTTGATTACACTAACCTCTAGCGCTTGAAAGTGGAACTAAACCCCGGTGCACAGAGAAACAAAACACAGAATAATTCGCTCAATGTCCATTCTTTGTAATCCCTATTCGCTGGTGCACACTCGAGCTAGCGTCTCTTACCTATGGATAAAGCATTGGACTGGTGTGCATCCGTGGCTGCTGGCGGGTATGCTCTCTCTTTCTTCCTGCTGCACGACGGAGCATATTACGAAACACTGCTTACCCTTTACCCATTTCAGCGAGTGCTGACGACCACTGAATTGTAGATCATCCTGTGGAGGAAATAAATAGCAACTTGATGGCGCAAATAAAGAACACGATAATTGCAGCTGCTGCTGTATGTTTTCATTGCCTTTTTCCTGCAGTGTCATTAAATGTTGTTCGTAGAGGTAGATCGCAAATTATGAAAAATGTTAAACAATACAGCTATTGTTGTAATCATTAATAATATTTATGGTTAATATGCATGTTTTATATGTATGGTCACATCTACGCTAATGTATCTATTACTGTAATAATAGTAATAATAATAATAATAATAATAATAATAATAATAATAATACCTGAAATCATGAGCTGTCTTCGTAGGCCATTTTGCGTTATCCAGGGTGTACCACGAGGAGGCGGCCTACATTACACCCCATCATGTTTTACAAATTTTCTGGATCGACTGAACTATACAGAGTGTTTCCGAGGTGGTGTTACAAACTTTTAGGGATGATGGCGAAGGGCACATGTATCAATTTGAGATAAGGAACCCTGGTCCGGAAATGAACTGTATTCATCTGACATTGTTTACGTTGTCTACTTACAGTAGTCCACACCTGTGGAGTAACGGTTAGCGCGTCTAGCCACGAAACCAGGTGGCCCGGGTTCGATTTCCGGTCGGGGAAAGTTACCTGGTTCAGGTTTTCCCTCAATCCAATATGAGCAAATGCTGGGTAACTTTCGGTGTTGGACCCCGGACTCATTTCACCGGCATTATCACCTTCATCTCATTCAGACGCTAAATAACCTAAGCTGTTGATAAAGCGTCATAAAACAACCTACTAAAAATACTCTATTTACAGTATTCAATTCAGTGCGCTGTCTGAGGGATGGGGATAGGAAACTACACTAAAGCAATGCAGATAGCGTAATGTGCAGGGAAAGGATTTATATGTAAATACATATTTACTTATAAAGCTAATATAATTTATATTTTGCATTATCTTTATGTTTCACAATGTGTAGGGTTGAAAAATCCTACTTTTATTTTCCATATTTTTCCATATTTTAGAGTTTAGTACATATTTTCGTTAATTTCCATATATTTTCCATATTTCATATAAAACAGTCCATATTATATTAGGTTTAACAATAAAACAAAACAAAATTCCATTAACTTTTAAAAATACATTTCAACAATAGAGATTTAAACACATGTTCAGTAATCCCTTTAACATCAGAGTTATTTGAAAATTAGCAGTCCTATCAACAATGGGAAAGTAAGTTACAAAACTGTATTAATTTAATTTAAAATTTTTAAGAGACTTCAGTTGTGCAGCTCAACAGTTAAATGCCAGTCAGAGTACATATAGGTTCAGTTTTGTAAATCATACTATAAAGACGGTAAATATGCCAAAAGTACGTCATTCAGTCAATTTAAAATCAAAACTAACAAGTTACATTTCAGAATTTAAAGAAGATGGTTTATCAACTGACAATAAAATATTATTTTGTAATTTGTGTCAGTGTGCAGTATCATCTACACAAAAGTTCCTGGTGCAACAACACATTACAACTAGTAAACATCAGGCCAACAAACAACTAAATTCCAAGCAGAGACAATTGTTTTTAACACAACCAACAACATCGAATGTAAGATCTGAGTTTAACATCGACCTGTGCCGTTCTCTCATCTCTGCTGATATTCCTCTCTACAAACTAAAGAATAAGGTCTTCAGGGAATTCCTTGAAAAATATACTCAACATACAATCCCGGATGAGTCAACACTTAGGAAGACGTATGCTCCATCCATCTACGATGAGACAATACAGAAGATAAGAGATGAAATTAAAGATAGTTCAATTTGGGTTTCCATTGATGAGACTCCCGACAAAGAAGGTAGACTTGTTGGTAATGTAGTTATCGGTTTGTTAAGTGAACAATATTCTGAACGAATTCTTTTACATTGTGATGTTCTAGAAAAGTGCAATAACAAAACTATAGTTAAACTGTTCAACGAAGCTATGGGTATCCTGTGGCCAAAGGGTATTATGTACGATAATGTGTTATTCTTTATTAGCGATGCTGCCCCTTATATGGTCAAAGCTGGACAAGCATTATCTGTTGTATATCCTAAATTGACTCATTTTACTTGTGTGGCGCATGCATTTCATCGTGTGGCAGAAGTGGTCAGAGACAATTTCCCTAAAGTAGATTTGTTGATTTCATCAGTGAAAAAAGTATTTCTCAAAGCTCCCAGTAGAGTTAACGTGTTGAAAGAAATGTACCCTGAAATTCCATTGCCACCAAAGCCAATTTTAACTAGATGGGGTACATGGCTAGAAGCAGTTGAATATTATGCCGAACATATAGACTCTATTAACAATGTTCTCCTTGCATTGGACTCTGAAGATGCAGTCTCAATTGATACTGCGAAAACAGTTACCTGTGACATAAGTGTGAAGAATGACTTAGCTCACATTCAGCATACATTTTCATGCATCATAAAAACGCTCAAAAGTCTCCAAAACAGGCACCTTTCACTATCTGAAAGTTTTGAAATTATAAATAGTACTGTGGAACAACTGAATCGTGGTAGAGGTAAAGTTGCAGATGCAGTAAGAGCTAAGGTGGACACTGTACTTTCAAAAAACCCTGGATATGAAGAACTACAAAAGGTTGTTGCTGTGATGAGTGGTGAATCAACAGTGAAGATTAACTTGGACTTATCCCCAGCAGACATTGTGAAATTGAATTATGTACCAGTTACTTCTTGTGACGTCGAACGCTCTTTTAGTCAGTATAAATCTATCCTCAGAGACAATAGAAGAAGATTCACTTTTCAGCACTTGAAAGAAATGTTTGTAACCTATTGTTATGGTAACAGACAATAAAAATTGTGTTTTGTTGAAACTACATTGGAAGATAAGGTACGTCCATTATATTTTTTGTTTAGTTTGATTAAAATGTACCAATATTTAACGTACATAGTCATTTTTTTTATAATTTTAAGTCCATATTTAATTCCATATTTTGGTAAAAATCCATATTTAATTCCATATTTTGGTAAAAATAACTACATATATATTTACATATTTCATATATTTTTAGTCCATATAAATCCGTTCCCTGGTAATGTGTAACGGACATGGTCGGTCCTGATATGCACGTCTGTAGTCAGCAGTGTATGTGTACAAGTTGCAGTGTCCAGTCGATCAGTCCTAGTGAAATGGAGGAGTACACGAGAGCGGAATAAGCAGACCAGAGTGCTGCATTGGAGTTAAATCGCTCGCTTGAACTCGGTCGAGTGTCGCAGCCTCGAGTGAGATACGATCGGTCGTGATACGCTCGTAATAAATAGAAGCACAGTACAAGGTCATCTCACCGACATGTCTTATCTTGTATGAAGGCGACAGATAAGATACACATATGTTTTGCTCACACGGTAAAAATAAGGCTTTATTTTCTGCGTTTATGACAAACGTTTAATGGAACAGTCAATGGAACGTACCAAAACAGGAACATGAAGTTATAAATAAAATAGTATGAAAAACTTCGATATACAGTTATTATTGCTAATTAATAATTATTCAATATATTATTTACCAAATATATATTATAATAGGTCCATACATAATGTTCCGCCTATATACTGCGACAATGTAGAAATGTTTTACAAAATATTATTGATATAGCAGTAGATTAATAACAATATAATAAAACGAATAATCATGCTGCACAACTGTTACAGACGCAAAGATTGATACACTAATTATTATTATTATTATTATTATTATTATTATTATTATTATTATTACTAGAAAACTTGATAGTTATTGCATTATCGTGATTGTGTTCTCCGTTTATAACAATTACATTTATTATCGCCGCGCCAGCCACAGTAACGACCGGCGAGTTTTTGATATTTATAAGTCATTGTTTGTCGCTTGTGATTGTGGTTCTTTTAGTCCCACCGCTCCAATCATATTCTACAAAAAACGGTTGCCGCCAATGGCAATCCAGGATTGAATTTTGACGTGTACATATCAAGTCCACGTGGAGTAAGAACCAAGGTTGCCATTTTTAATAACAAATGTTCGTTCAGTTTAGTAAAGCATTTCAAGTGGAAGTTATAAGTTGGTGTTAATATTTAAGATGTGGAGGCCGTGGGAAGGCGATGATGAAGTTGAAAGTAATGTAAATGCGTGTGTTCCTTCAACTAGTAGAAGTAAGACAATTACAGGTAGAAAATGTATGGGGACATTGAATAAACAGTCTCAGAAAATAATTTGTAATGTGTATGCCTACGTCAAAAGTAATAAATTGGGCAAGGGACTGATTACAGAGACCGCAAAAGCTGTTGGATTAAGTAGGCAAGCCGTAAGCAGAGTTGTAGAAAGAGGCCCTAAAACACCCAAAAAAATGTAAAAATAAAAAATAGAAATTTGAAAAAGTTGATAACTTCACCTGCGATCTGATTCGTCGAATGGTGTATGATTTTTTTAAAAATGGACAGTCGCCAACAGTTAGTGAAATATTAATAGAACTTCAAAAAAAATGTGAATTCCCCTACAAAGAAACAACACTGAGAGAATTATTGAAAAAGTTAGGATTCAGGTTCCGAGTTCTTAACAAAAGACGCGTGATAATGGAGTCGTCGAGAATAGTAACATGGAGGTACAAATATTTGAACACACTTCGTTCTAAAAGATCGGCAGAGACATGGTCTGACATACATGATGTCCCCAAAAAAGGTTGGGATGATTGGAGTTGCTCATGTGCCTTCAATGCCCCTGTATCTCGTGGGAAACGAATTATGGTTTTGCACGCAGGTAGTAGTGACGGCTGGGTTCCAAATTGTTTGTTCCTTTCAGCTAGAAATATAGGTGACTCCAAAGCAGATTCACATGATGAATTCTGAAATTTTCGAGGACTGGTTTGCAAACAAATTAATGAAAAATCTTCCAACAAGCCCTCCGATTATAACTGTAACGGATAACGCTGCTTATCATTCCAGGCTACAGTTTAGTCTACCAAATAGATCCACAAGAAAGGATGATATTATTAGCTTCATGCTACAACACAATCTAGAAGTACCCAATCCACTCCCCACTATATCTGTATTGCTTGAACTCATAAAAGAAGCTAATATCAGTATAGAGTTTGTCATTGACAGAATTGCAAGAGATTTCGGCCATGAGGTTTTGTGGTTGCCCCCATATCACTGTAATTTAAATGCTATTGAATTTATTTGGGCGCGCTTAAAACATGAAGTTCGAAAACGAAATGTGACTCCATCACGTAGTGACAGTGTATGCAGAACTATACAAGAATGTGTTGAACTAATAAATTCGGAATTGTGGACAAAGTGTGTTAACAGGACAAGAGAAATAGAACGCCAATATATTGTTCGCGATTCTGAAAACGACAGAGACTAGTTCATTATAAGCGTAGGTGACAGTGACAGTGAAGGAAGCAGTTCAGATGAGAGCTAGGATGTCAGGTAATTAATAACTGTAATTTACATATTTATTTAATTAATGTAGTTAGATAGCATGAAAGTATTATTATTATTATTATTATTATTATTATTATTATTATTAGTTATAAAGTAGTCGTGTTTCTCGTTTGTACGCCCTGCAGTTTGAAAAAGACGCGACAACATCGCTTTAGAACAGTATGCAATAGACATGTCTGTTATTGTTGTTAACCTTTTCTTTGATTTGCCGATCGTTACTTCGGTATACAGTTATTATTGCTAATTAATAATTATTCAATATATGATTTACCATATATATATAAAATAGGTCCATACATAGTGTTTCGCCTATATACTGCGACAATGTAGAAATGTTTTACAAAACATTATTATTGATATAGCAGTAGATTAATAACAATATTATTACAGAGATAACGTCACAGAAAATATAATAAAACGAATAATCATGCGGGACAAATGTACAGACGCAACGATTGATACCTTATTATTAGAGATTATTGTTATTATTATTATTATTATTATTATTATTATTACTACTACTACTAGAAAACTTGATACAGTTCTTGCATTATAGTGATTGTGTTCTCCGTTTGTAACAATTACATTTACATCCAATAACATCTATCAGATGTGGCAAAAACAAAATCACTCCTGTGTGTGGGGGGGGGGGGAATTTACCTACAACATTTATATTACATTTTAAAGCAAGTTTTGTAGTTTTGTAGTTAGTTAAACACTGTAAAGTTTTGAAATGATAAACATCTATGATGTTACTACACAGTTCATCACTGTAACAAGAACGAATGTCTAACGCTCGGCTTATGCCGTTCGAGGATTTATCGCTCGTGACAATTTTACCCACCATAAATGTGCGCTGCCTATCGGATTATGCTATGAACTACTTGGCGCTCGAGCGAAAACGTCCGATGCAGACCTCTGGTCCCTACTCTAAAGTCTAAACTTCTGCTCAGCCTCGGCTGTAGGGGCGCCATCTACATCATTTCACAGTAGTGAAGCCTCACCAACAGCACAAACACCTCACAATTCGCCTAGAAGGATTAGGTTTAAACCAAAAGAAGAGTGCCTTTTCGACAGTAATTCCCATCCCCTTAGCTGGATACACTTCCCAAGAAACAAAGACTAACCCAGAAGGCTGCTGTGCTGACCACACCAGAGTACAGAAATAATTTAATGGCAAGAAAAATGGGAACAAACGCAACTCCAGACACAATGCAAGATACTTCAGCAGGCACCAAGAAAAATACTTTGTGCACGAAATATACTTCCAGGAAACGCCAACAATATTCAGGAAAAAGATTCTGTGTGCAGTTTCTGTGGTGTTAACTACAACAGCGAAGCATCTGGAAGAATTGGAACATGAATTCAATACGGAATATGATCAACACGATTTCATGAAGTTTGTGTTGGCTCTGTTGGTAAAAAACAGTTCACTTGCGGGAAATGTTTGGCAAAAAATAACCAAATTTGATACAATTATTTTTGCAATATCTGTTGTTAACCCATATATGCCCGTAACTTTTATTTTTGAAAAAAGTCTTCATTTTCACAAATGTTGCTTCTTTTAGCCATAGTACGAGAATGACAATGCAAAATTTCCGCTTACATAATCATTAGTGCCCATTTAATCGTGGGTCGAAAACGACCCTGTGGGCACATGAACAACCTTTCCATGCATATTACAGTAAATTCATCATAACGATTATTTACTAAATCTGTTGGACATAATTAATAAAAAAAGACTCCTCTGCTTAATATAACTCAGAAATGTATTATTACATTTATATCTTGTGTATACAAATACAAAGGGACATACAGTGGCTCCCATAAATATTCGGTTCGTGATTGATTTTACAGTATTTTGCTATTGTTGTTTTGTTCTGTGTTCAAGCGAACCTGCATTTGCTTGAAACTTCATTATTTAAGCACTTTGTACATAACGTTAAATAATTTACATCGAAAGTTTAATATTCACGATGCAATAACAAATAATCGGCAAGTACCATCAAAGTTCACTCTCTTTAATATTCGGTTTTGACTTCTTTGCTTTCAACCTAATGCACGTTTTCCGTTGACATCATTGTAGGGTTCAGTAGCGAACGTGCAATCATTCTGTCTACACGTTGTGCACAACCCTGGCGAAGTTGGATGTCTACAGGTCGTCAAATCGGTCGCAAAGGAAACAACACAACTTTTGTGATCTATCATGACGAAGAGGGGCTAAAATACACAAAAATTGCCAAAATATTAGTGTGAATAAGAATACAGTTGGGGATATAGTGGGAAGAGACAGAAACGAAGGCAGAATCGAGTCCATACCACAGAAAGGGCAGCCAAAAAAATTAACTGAACGAGAAGACCATTCCATCCTGAAGAAAATAAAAGAAAATCTTCGACTAAATGCAACGAAACTTGCAGCATGTGTTCTTGAGGAGTTTAGCTAGCAGGTAGATGCCGAAATAATTCGAAGAGATTTGAGGAAAGAGGGGTTTAATGGGAGAGTATGTAGGAGAAAACCTTACATAAATTAAATAAATAAAAGGAGGCAGCTTCAGTTCGCAAGGGAACATGTCCATAAAGAGGAAAACTGGTGGGACGTTGTGATGTTTGCTGATGAAAGCTAATTTAACGTCTTCGGGTCGGATGGACAAGAGTACGTGTGGCATAAGAAAAATGAAGATCTCGGAAAAAAAAAAAATGTTGCGAACAATGAAACACGGTGTGGGCAACGTCATGGTATGGAATTGTATGGCTGCAGGTGGAGTTGGTGAACTTGTTTTCGTAGAAAAAGAATGGATCAGCATGTGTATTTGGACTTTATTAGAAATAATTTAAAATGAAATGGAGAGAGCTAGGGATTAAAGACAGTTTCAAGTACTATCAGGACAATGATCCTAAACACACAGCTGTAAAAGTGCATTTATGGCTTCTATACAACTGTCCGAACCCCAGCACAATCACCGGATTTAAATCCGATTGAGAATCTGTGGAAGAACCTTAATCGCAATATCAGACAAATTTCTATCACTTCCAAGACAGAACTGAAACGGAGATTAACGGAAGAATGGAGGAAAATTAGTCCCCAATTTACTACGAAGTTATCCAGAAGCATGCCAAGGCGTTGGAGGACTGTTTTGAGGCAAAAGGGGTATTCAACAAAATATTGAATTGAACAAACCGAATATTAATGAGACACTATGTTCTATCACAAATAATGTAATAATTTTTATAATTTTTTATTATGCAACAGAGAAGATGTTTTTCATTTTGTTGTAATTCTATGTAATTTTACGGAGAGTATAGTTTTAAGTTTATTATAGTGCACATTTTTACTTTCACTAATTTTTTTGAAAATAACTAGTGTATTTATTTTAATCTTACATGCCAGTCAAACCGAATATTAATGGGAGCCACTGTATATACAAAACTACTATGCATATAAACTATATCTGTTACTCAGAAAATCCAGGTGGGTGCTAAGTAATAGGGCAAGCCTGCAGAACTCGCAAGTAGGGGAACTATAACGTCAGCCTCACTCCACTTCTATTCGGGATGATCGACTTCCGCCGCTAGAATGAATGTTGATGCAGCCGAGCGTAACTAGAACGCCGTGACCGCACAGGTAGAAAAGGTGGGTGGGGTAAGAAAGGGGAGGAAAGAAGTCGCACTCAAGAGCTACAGTTCTGCAGGTCTGTAATAGGGCGTATTTACTAAGGTTGTTGAACATAATTTAGTCAACCTTTTACATGTTTGATATAATAGGAATTTTTTTATTACTGTTCAGCTGGAGCCTCAAGTTGGCGATGGCACAGAGTTTGTTACAATCTTCGTCAACCGAATTGTCACCAGTTTCATTACCGTCATCTTCAGGAGGTTGTAGAACCACTCAATATTTGAAATATTTTCTTGAGAAAATACTGTCTCAAGTTATTCCAGTATTTCGAAAGGGGTAAGACTCTTTTTGGGAAATTTGTCGTAATTATCTCTAAAATAAGGGAAAACAAACGTCTTACAAGAAAACATTCTGATGGATGCAGATAAAAAGTTAATTAATTTCTTTCACCATGTTAATAATCTCAGAAGAAGTTACGAGGGCCGTAAAAAAATAAGTTCGCCAGGGGAAGTTAACAGAAAAAAAAAACACGATTTCATTGGAAAAATTTATTGGAACAGACAAAGCAATTGCAGAGCTATTTTTCAACATATTCTCACCGAACTTGAGATATTTGTCATATCATGGGATCGACAGAGACTTGCAAACGGCTATGAAATGCTGGTTCCGATCCCAGCGGCTGACTTCTACGACACAAAGATACAAAAATTGACCCCATGGTGTGACATGTCTCAATTCCAGTTGGGGATATGTTGACAAATAGCGCAATAATTGCTGTATCTGGTTCAATAAGTCTTTCCATGCAATTGTGCTTTTTTCTGTAAACGGCCCCAGGAAAATTACTTTCTGGACAGCCTCGTAATTGTGGTTGAGTGGCCAAAATTTGTATAAGCTCTTCTTTTGACATTATTAACATGGTGGAAGAAAAACAAATTAACTTTTTTATTTGCCCTCATCAGAATGTTTGCTTGTTAGCTCTGTTAGCAGGATAGTAGTTTTCCTAAAAAATTAATTCACGTACTTATAAATCGTAAATGTTTCGTAAATTTTCATAGGGAATATGAAAGTAAAGAAAATCTGCTCACAATGATTATCAATAATAATATTATTAGAAAATTTAGCAAAATGTACGAAAGGTTCCCTATGTGCCCATAGGGTCGAAAACAACCCACCCAAATTTGTTACACTATTACGCCTCTATTGAATACAATTCATGACTCCACCTTATGTAATCATATTGGTTACTGCGTGCCCTATGTAATAAAACAATAACAGAACTAAAATACTTAACAATGAAGTGTCTACTTACATTTCTTTGTTGACGTGCATTATAACCAAACTAAGTGTTACACATTTTCAGTTAAAATGCATTGCAGAGAGTTACAACGGAACAATTGGACAAACTAAAGTATTGCCAATATATTATCGAACACATAATGATGGTGTCCAACCGAAAATTTAAACAAATATTAAAGGAACCAATAAAAATATGACGTGGGTCGTTAACGACCCTGTGAGCATATATGGGTTAATTTCGGCTTAGTTGCATTATAGGTGTCCCGCTCCGTGGCGTCGTGGTCTAAGGCATCCTGCCTAGGACTCGCGTTACGGAATGGTTCGAATCCTCATGGGGGAAGAAATTTTCTCATGAAATTTCGGCCAGTGAATGGGACCGGTCCCCACCCAGCATCATGATGCACTTGGGGAGCTACGATAGGTAGCGAAATCCGATTGGGTATACCAGCTATACCGGCTGGGGGGATCATCGTGCTAACCACACGATACCTCCATTCTGGTTGGATGATCGCCCACCTCTGCTTCTGCATGTGGGCGTGAGGTCAGCAGCCGGCTGGTCGGTCTAGGCCCTTCACGAGCTGTAACGCCACAGATTATTATTATTATTATTATTATTATTATTATTATAGGTACCCCTAGCCTATTTAATATGGAGTCATATTCTTATCTGGAAATAGTATATTATCAATTGTTATTCTAATATAGCAAAATTATTCAAATTAATTCTTTTTTTATTTCAATAATACGTAATGCCACTGCCTTATCAAAACTTATTCATTATTCATTACAGCGTTTTACGCAAATATTTTCCCTCGGACGTTCGAAATTAATTTTTTAATTCTTTTTCTTATTATTTCAATGATAAGTATTGCCTTAGCCTACTCTAACTTGTTTAGGTAGCTTCCTTTATGTAAATTAAGAAACTTTGCATTCTAAATACCTCTTTACTAAACATTTTAAATCAAAATCAATTCTCTCTATACCAAAATAAATAACTTGCCAAAAACAAATAATAATAAAAATAATGTGCTTTTTATATTTATTTCATGCTGAACATAGTTCAGATGTTATAGCTTTTCCGCAACATACATTTAAGTTGTTGGAAAGAATCAAAGGCCCTCAATTAATATTCTTTTATTTTCAAATTTCTTTTTTCACATATTTAGTGAGAGGTCTGCAATTCCAAAACTGGTTTGCATATCATACAAGTGGAACGGGTTTGGGTCGAAGCCCCCCAATTAATACTTTTATTATTATATCGCTTTTTAAACAGGCCTAATTAACTAGAGGCTTACAATTCTAAAAATAGTTTCCTAATAAAACAAATAGCGAGTTTGGGGCGAAGCCCGCCAATTGATACTTTTATTTTCTATCGCTTTTTACATAGGCCTAATTAGCTAGAGGCTTACAATTCTAAAAACAGTTTCCTAATAAAAGAAATAGAGAGGTTGGGGCGAAGCCCCCCAATAATAATTTATTTTTCTATCGCTTCTTACATAGGCCTAATTAGCTTGATGATTAAAAATCTAAAAATAGTTTCCTAATAAAACAAATAGAGAGGTTGGGGCGAAACCCTCAGCTAATACTTTTATTTTTATATAGCTTTTTTCATAGGCCTAATTAGCCACAGGCTTACAATTCTAAAAATAGTTTCCTAATACAACAAATGCGGAGGTTGGGGCGATGCCCCACAATTGATACTTTTATTTTTATATCTCTTTTTACATTGGCCTAATTAGATAGAGGCTTACAATTCTAAAACTAGTTTCCTAATATAAAAAATACAGAGGTTGGGGCGAAGCCCCCCAAATTGATACCTTTTTTTATATCGCTTTTTACATAGGCCTAATTAGCTAGAGGCTTACAATTCTAAAAATAGTTTCCTAATAAAACAAATAGAGAGGTTGGGGCGAAGCCCGCCAATTAATACTTTTATTTTTCTATCGCTTTTTACATAGGCCTAATAAGCTAGAGGCTTACAATTCTAAAAAGAGTTTCCTAATAAAACAAATAGAGAGGTTGGGGCGAAGCCCCCCAATAATAATTTATTTTTCTATCGCTTCTTTCATAGGCCTTATTAGCTTGATGCTTAAATTATCTAAAAATAGTTTCCTAATAAAACAAATAGCGAGGTTGGGGCGAAGCCCCCCAATTAATACTCTTATTTTCTATCGTTTTTTGCATAGGCCTAATTAGCTTGAGGCTTACAATTTTAAAATTGTTTCCTAATAAGACAAATAGAGAGGTTGGGGCGAAGCCCCCGAAATAATACTTTTATTTTTATATCGCTTTTTAAATAGGTCTAATTAGCTCGAGGCTTACAATTCTACAAATAGTTAACTAATAACACGAATAATAAGGTTGGGGCAAAGCCCCCCAATTAATACTTTCATTTCTATATCGCTTTTTACATAGGCCTAATTAGGTAGAGACCTACATGTCTAAAAATAGTTTCCTAATAAAACAAGTAGAGAGGTTGGGGCAAAGCCCCCCAATTAATACTTTTATTTATATATCGCTTTTTAAACAGGCCTAATTAGCTAGAGGCTTACAATTCTAAAAATAGTTTCCTAATAAAACAAATAGCGAGTTTGGGTCGAAGCCCGCCAATTAATACTTTTATTTTCTATCGCTTTTTACATAGGCCTAATTAGCTAGAGGCTTACAATTCTAAAAATAGTTTCCTAATAAAAGAAATAGACAGGTTGGGGCGAAGCCCACCAATTAATACTTTTATTGTTCTATCGCTTTTTACATAGGCCTAATTAGCTAGAGGCTTACAATTCTAAAAACAGTTTCCTAATAAAACAAATAGAGAGGATGGGGCGAAGCCCCCCAATAATAATTTATTTTTCTATCGCTTCTTACATAGGCATAATTAGATTGATGCTTAGATATCTAAAAATAGTTTCCTAATAAAACATATAGTGAAGTTGGGGCGAAGCACCACAATTAATACTTTTATTTTTCTATCGCGTTTTGCATAGGCCTAATTAGCTAGAGTCTTACGATTCTAAAAATAGTTACCTAATAAAACAAATAGAGAGGTTGGGTCGAAGCTCCCCTATTAATACATTTATTTTCTATCGCTTTTTACATAGGACTAATTAGCTGGAGGCTTACAATTCTAAAAATAGTTTCCTAATAAAACAAATAGAGAGGTTGGGGCGAAGCCTCCCAATTAATACTTTGATTTTTCTATCACTTTTTACATAGGCCTAATTAGCTAGAGGCTTACAATTCTAAAAATAGTTTCCTAATAAAACAAATAGCGAGGTTGGGGCGAAGCCCCCAAATAAACTTTTATTTTTATATCGCTCTTTAAATAAGCCTAATTAGTTAGAGGCTTACAATTCTAAAAATAGTTTCCTACTAAAACAAATAGCGAGGTTGGGGCCAAGCCCCCCAATTAATACTTTTATTTTGTATCGCTTTTTACATAGGCCTAATGAGCTAGAGGCTTATAATTCTAAAATTGTTTCCTCATAAAACAAATAATTAGGGTGGGGCGAAGCCCCCCAAATAAATCTTTAATTTTTATATCGCTTTTTAAATAGTTCTAATTAGCTAGAGGCTTACAATTCTACAAATAGCTAACTAATAAAACGAATAATGAGGTTGTGGCGAAGCCCCCCAATTAATACATTCATTTTTATATCGCTTTTTAAATAGGTCTAATTAGATAGAGGCTTACAATTATAAAAATAGATTGCTAATAAAACAAATAGAGAGGTTGGGGCGAGGCCCCCCAATTAATCCTTTTATTTTCTATCCCTGTTTACATAGGAATAATTATCTAGAGTCTTACCTTTTTAAAAATAGTTTCCTAATAAAACAAGTAGAGAGGTTGGGGCGAAGCCCTCCAGTTAATACTTTTATTTTTCTATCGCTTTTTACATTAGAATAATTACCTACAGGCTTGAAATTATAAAAAGAGTTTCCTAATAAAACAAATAGAGAGATGGGGGACCATGCCCCCAAAATTAATACAATTATTTTCTATCGCTTTTTACATTGGCATAATTAGCTACAGGCTTACAATTCTAAAAATAGTTTCCCAATAACACAAATAGAGAGGTTGGGGCGAAGCCCCCCAATTAATACAATTATTTTCTATCGCTTTTTACATAGGCCTAATTAGCTACAGGGTTAAAATTCTAAAAATAGTTTCCTAATAAAACAAATAGAGATGTTGGGGCGAAGCCCCCCAATTAATACTTTTATTTTTCTATCGCTATTTCCATAAGCCTAATTAGCTAGAGGCTTACAATTCTAAAAATAGTTTCCTAATAAAACAAATAGAGAGGTTGGGGCAAAGGCCCCCAATTAATACATTAATTTTTCTATCGTTTTTTACATAGGCCTAATTAGCTAGAGTCTTACAATTCTAAAAATAGTTTCCTAATAAAGCAAATAGAGAGGTTGGGGCGAAGCCGCCAATTAATACTTTTATTTTTCTATCGCTATTTACATAGGCCTAATTAGCTAGACGCGTACAATTCTCAAAATAGTTTCCTAATAAAACAAATAGAGAGGTTGGGGCGAAGACCTCCAATTAATACTTTTATTTTTCTATCGCTTTTTACATTGGCCAAATTAGCTACAGGCTTACAAATCTAAAAATATTTTCGTAATAAAACAAATAGAGCAGTTGGGGACGAAGCACCCCAATTAATACAATTATTTTCTATCGCTTTTTACATCTGCCTAATTAGCTACAGGCTTACAATTCTAAAAATAGTTTCCCAATAAAACAAATAGAGAGGTCGGGGCGAAGCCCCGCCATTAATACTTTTATTTTCTATCGCTTTTTACATAGGCCTAATTAGCTACAGGGTTAAAATTCTAAAAATAGTTTCCTAATAAAACAAATAGAGATGTTGGGGCGAAGCCCCCCAATTAATACTTTTATTTTTCTATCGCTATTTCCATAAGCCTAATTAGCTAGAGGCTTACAATTCTAAAAATAGTTTCCTAATAAAACAAATAGAGAGGTTGGGGCAAAGGCCCCCAATTAATACATTAATTTTTCTATCGTTTTTTACATAGGCCTAATTAGCTAGAGTCTTACAATTCTAAAAATAGTTTCCTAATAAAGCAAATAGAGAGGTTGGGGCGAAGCCGCCAATTAATACTTTTATTTTTCTATCGCTATTTACATAGGCCTAATTAGCTAGACGCGTACAATTCTCAAAATAGTTTCCTAATAAAACAAATAGAGAGGTTGGGGCGAAGACCTCCAATTAATACTTTTATTTTTCTATCGCTTTTTACATTGGCCAAATTAGCTACAGGCTTACAAATCTAAAAATATTTTCGTAATAAAACAAATAGAGCAGTTGGGGACGAAGCACCCCAATTAATACAATTATTTTCTATCGCTTTTTACATCTGCCTAATTAGCTACAGGCTTACAATTCTAAAAATAGTTTCCCAATAAAACAAATAGAGAGGTTGGGGCGAAGCCCCGCCATTAATACTTTTATTTTCTATCGCTTTTTACATAGGCCTAATTAGCTACAGGCTTACAATTGTAAACATTATTTCCTAATAAAACAAATAGGGAGGTTGGGGCGAAGACCCCAATTACTAATTTTATTATCTATCGCTTTTTACATAGGCCTAATTAGCTAGAGTCTTACAATTCTAAAAATAGTTTCCTAATAAAACAAATACGGAGGTTGGGGCGAAGCCCCCCAATTAATACTTTTATTATTATATCGCTTTTTACATAGGCCTAATTAGATAGAGGCTTACAGTTCTAAAACTGGTTCCTAATAAAAAAAATACAGTGGTTGGTGCGGAGCCCCCCAATTGATACCTTTATTAATATATCGCTTTTACATAGGCCCAATTAGCTATAGGCTTACAATTTTAAAAATTGTATCCTAATAAAACAAACATGGAGGTTGGTGCACAGCCCCCCAATTAATACTTTTATTTTTATATCGCTTTTACATAGGCCTAATTAGCTAGAGGCTTACAATTCTAAAAATAGTTTGCTAATAAATCAAATAGAGAGGTTGGGGCGAAGCCCCCTAATTAACACTTTTATTTTTCTATCGCTTTATACATAGGCCTAATTAGCTACAGGCTTAAAATTCTAAAAATAGTTTCCTAATAAAACAATTAGAGATGTAGGGGCGAAGCCCCCCAATTAATACTTTTATTTTTCTATCGCTATTTACATAGGCCTAATTAGCTACAGGCTTACACTTCTAAAAATAGTTTCCCAATAAAACAAATAGAGAGGTTGGGGCAAAGCCCCACAATTTATACTTTTATTGTCTATCGCTTGTTACATACGCCTAATTAGCTAGAGGCTTACAATTCTAAAAATAGTTTCCTGATGAAACAAATAGACAGGTTAGGGCGAAGCCCCCCAATTAATACTTTTATTTTTCTGTCGCTTTTTACATAGGCCCAATTAGCTAGAGGCATACAATTCTAAAAATAGTTTCCTAATAAAATAAATAGAGAGGTTGGGGCGAAGCCCCCCAATAATAATTTTTTTTTCTATCGCTTCTTACATAGGCCATATTAGCTAGAGGCTTACAATTCTAAAATTAGTTTCATAATAAAACAAAAAGAGAGGTTGAGGCGAAGGTCCCCAATTAATACTTTTATTTTTCTATCGCTTTTTACATAGGCCTAATTAGCTAGAGTCTTACAATTCTAAAAATAGTTTCCTAATAATACAAATAGAGAGGTTGGGGCGAAGCCGCCAATTAATATTTTTTTTTCTATCGCTTTATACATTGGCCTAATTAGCTAGACGCTTACAATTCTAAAAATAGTTTCCTAATGAAACAAATAGAGAGGTTGGGGCGAAGTCCCCCAAATAATACTTTTATTTTTCTATCGCTGTTTACATAGGCCTAATTAGCTAGAGTCTTACCATTCTAAAAATATTTTCCTAATAAAACAAATAGAGAAGTTGGGGCGAAGCCCTCCAATTAATACTTTTATTGTTCTATCGCTTTTTACATTGGCCTAATTAGCTACAGGCTTACATTTCTAAAAATAGTTTCCTAATAAAACAAATAGAGAGGTTGGGGACGAAGCCCCCCAATTAATACAATTATTTTCTATCGCTTTTTACATTGGCCTAATTAGCTACAGGCCTACAATTCTAAAAATAGTTTCCCAATAAAACAAATTGAGAGTTTGGGGCGATGCCCCCCAATTAACACTTTTATTTTCTATCGCTTTTACATAGGCCTAATTAGCTAGAGGTTTAAATTCTAAAAATAGTGTCCTAATAAAACAAATAGAGAGGTTGGGGCGAAGACCCCAATTAATAATTTTATTTTCTATTGCTTTTTACATAGGCCTTATTAGCTAGAGTCTTACAATTCTAAAAATAGTTTCCTAATAAAAGACAAAAAGAGGTTGTGGCGAAGCCCTCAATTAATACTTTTATGTTTATATCGCTTTTTGCATAGGCCTAATTATCTAGAGGCTTACAATTCTAAAAATAGTTTCCTAATAAAACAAATACGGAGGTTGGGGCGAAGCCCCACAATTGATACTTTTATTTTTATATCGCTTTTTACATAGGCTTAATTAGATAGACGCTTACAATTCTAAAACTAGTTTCCTAATAAAAAAAATACAGAGATTGGGGCGAAGCCCCCCAATTGATACCTTTATTTTTATATCGCTTTTTACATAGGCCCAATTAGCTAAAGGCCTACAATTTTAAAAATAGTTCCCGAATAAAACAAACAGAGAGTTTGGGGCGAAGCCCCCCAATTAATAATATTATTTTTAAATCGCTTTTACATAGGCCTAATTAGCTAGAGGCTTACAATTCTAAAAATAGTTTCAATATAAAAGAAATAGAGAGGTTGGGGCGAAGCCCCCCAATTAATACTTTTATTTTTCTATCGCTTTTTACATAGGCCTAATAACTAGAGGCTTACAATTCTAAAAATAGTTTCCTAATAAAACAAATAGAGAGGTTGGGGCGAAGCCCCCCAATAATTAATTATTTATTCTATCGCTTCTTACATAGGCCTAATTAGCTTGATGCTTAAAAATCTAAAAATACTTTCCTAATAAAACAAATAGAGAGGTTGGGGCGAAGCCCTCCAATTAATACTTTTATTTTTCTATCGGTTTTTACATTGTCCTAATTAGCTACGGGCTTACAATTCTGAAAATAGTTTCCTAATAAAACAAATAGACAGGTTGGGTCGAAGCCCCCCAATTAATACTTTTATTCTCTATCGCTTTTGACATAGGCCTAATTAGCTAGAATCTTACAATTCTAAAAATAGTTTCAAGATAAAACAAATAGAGAGGTTGGGGCGAACCCCCCCAATTAATACTTTTATTTTTCTATCGCTTTTTACATAGGCCTAATTAACTAGAGGCTTACAATTCTAAAAATAGTTTCCTAATAAAACAAATAGAGAGGTTGGGGCGAAGCCCCCCAATAATTAATTATTTTTCTATCGCTTCTTACATAGGCCTAATAAGCTTGATGCTTAAAAAGGTAAAAATAGTTTTCTAATAAAACAAAGAGAGAGGGTGGGGCGAAGCCCTCCAATTAATACTTTTATTTTTCTATCGGTTTTTACATTGTCGTAATTAGCTACAGGCTTACAATTCTGAAAATAGTTTCCTAATAAAACAAATAGAGAGGTTGGGGCGAAGCCCCCCAATTAATACTTTTATTCTCTATCGCTTTTTACATAGGCCTAATTAGCTAGAGTCATACAATTAAAAAATAATTTCTAATAAAACAAACAGAGAGGTTGGGGTGAGGCCCCCTATTAATACTTTTATTTTTCTATCGCTTTTTACATAGGCCTTATTAGCTAGAGTCTTACAATTCTATAAATAATTTCCTAATAAAACAAATACAGATGTTGGGGCGAAGCACCCCCATTAATACCTTTATTTTCTATCGCTTTTTACATGGGCCTAATTAGCTACAGGCTTAAAATTCTAAAAATAGTTTCCTAATAAAACAAATAGAGATTTTGGGGCGAAGCCCCCCAATTAATACCTTTATTTTTCTATCGCTATTTACATAGGCCCAATTAGCTAGAGGCTTACACTTCTAAAAATAGTTTCCCAATAAAACAAATAGAGAGGTTGGGGCAAAGCCCCACAATTTATACTTTTATTCTCTATCGCTTGTTACATACGCCTAATTAGCTAAAGGCTTACAATTCTAAAAATAGTTTCCTGATGAAACAAATAGACAGGTTAGGGCGAAGCCCCCCAATTAATACTTTTATTTTTCTGTCGCTTTTTACATAGGCCCAATTAGCTAGAGGCTTACAATTCTAAAAATAGTTTACTAATAAAACAAATACGGAGGTTGGGGCGAAGCCCCACTATTGATACTTTTGTTTTTATATCGCTTTTTACATAGGCTTAATTAGATAGAGGCTTACAATTCTAAAACTAGTTTCCTAATGAAAAAAATACAGAGATTTCGGCGAAGCCCCCCAATTGATACCTTTAGTTTTATATCGCTTTTTACATAGGCCCAATTAACTAAAGGCCTACAATTTTAGAAATAGTTTCCTAATAAAACAAACAGAGTGGTTGGGGCGAAGCCCCCCAATTAATAATATTATTTTTAAATCGCTTTTACATAGGGCTAATTAGCTAGAGGCTTACAATTCTAAAAATAGTTTTCTAATAAATCAAATAGAGATGTTGGGGCGAAGCCCCCTAATTAATTCTTTTATTTTTCAATCGCTTATTACATGGTCCTAATTAGCTACAGGCTTAATATTCTAAAAATAGTTTCCTAATATAACAAATAGAGTGGTTGGGGCGAAGCCCCCCAAATAATACTTTTATTCTCTATCGCTTGTTACATAGGCCTAATTAGCTAGAGTCTTACAATTGAAAAAATAAGTTGTTATAAAACAAACAGAGAGGTTGGGGTGAGGCCCCCAATTAATACTTATATATTTCTATCGCTTTTTACATAGGCCAAATTAGCTAGAGGCTTACAATTCTAAAAATAATTTCCTAATAAAACAAATAGAGAGGTTGGGGCGAACCCCCAATTAATACTTTTACCTTTTTTCTCTTTTTTACATAGGCCCAATAAGCTAGATGTTTACAAATCTAAAAATAGTTTCCTAATATAACAAATATCGAGGAGACGGCCTCCAGATATGGATGGTAGCTGTAAATATATTGAATAAGCAATCGTGGACGGCCGATGAGGGGTGGTCCTCCAGCTTGGGCGTTGGGCGAAGGTCTAACAACCCATCACCGTAAAAAACAGATTGTTACGAAACCTTCAAATATACTTCGGAATGAGACTGATTCTCTGGCACGACCACAGCAAAGAGTGTTAGTTGGGAGGCCGGAGGGAAAAAGACCTCTGGGGCGGCCGAGACGTAGATGGGAAGATAATTTTAAAATAGATTTGAGGGAGGTAGGCTAAGATGATAGAGACTGGATTAATCTTGCTCAGGATAGGGACCAATGTCGGGCTTATGTGAGGACGGCAATGAACTTCCGGGGTCCTTAAAAGCCAGTAAGTAAGTAATAAAACAAATAAAGTGGTTGGGGCAAAGTCCCCAATTAATACTTTTGTTTTTCTGTCGCTTTTTTACATAGGCCTAATTAGTTAGAAGCTTACAATTCTAAAAATAGTTTCCTAATTAAAGAAAGAGAGGGGTTCGGGGCGAAGCCCCCAATTTATACTTTTGTTTTTCTGTCGCTTTTTTGCATAGACCTAATTAGTTAGAAGCATACAATTCTAAAAACAGTTTCCTAATTAAATAAAATGAGAGGTTGGGGGCGAAGCCCCCAATTAATACTTTTGTTTTTCTGTCGCTTTTTTACATAGACCTAATTAGTTAGAAGGTTATAATTCAAAAATTAGTTTCCTAATGAAACAAATAGATGGGTTGGGGGCGAAGGCCCAAATTAATACTTTTGGTTTTCTATCGTTCTTTTTACATAGAGGCTTACAATTCCAAAAATACCCTCCTAACCATACAAAGAGGGGGTTGGGGGCAAGCCCCCCAATCAATTGTCTTACTAATCATTTTTGGATGTTGGAAGGTAGATAAAATTTACTATCAGCTTTCGAAGTACATGTTTGAACAAGAATTCAGCGATGTTTTTCTTCCTTCCCTATTTCTACTACCACGTCTTTACAACCTTGCTGCTTTTTTTTTTTTTTGAGGGGGGGGGGATGCTTTTTCTATTCCGTGGTGTAGACATACCTCTGGGCAGAGCGAGCCCTAATCCACTATTATAAATCTCATAAAAACGAATACAACATATCTTTGTTTGAACACACGAAAATTAAAAATATTCGAGTAATAACTCCATAATTACAATTGTTTGCCATGCAGTTTAACGCTGTATGAAGTTTTTTTTTTTTTTTGTCAATTTCACTTTGATATTTCCAAATTATGTTTGTAGCGTTTGAAATACCCGCCATTGTGACATGCGAACAAACTTTGTTTCTCAATATTATTCAAGCAATAGGTACCGATAGTTCAATGTCGATAGTTTCATTTATCGAACTGCTACTTCCGTTGACATTTTTTTAGGAGATATATAGCTGGGGGTGCCTATAATGCATCTGTTCCTTAATTTCTTGTTAATTGTATCTATAACAATAAACATCTAAAATGTTAGAATCTCAATGTCCGGAAATAGGAGCTATGTTCAAGGATGTATGTCCAGTGGTTCCTGTTTCCGGACAAGTATACTGGAGTTTCCAAATATTTATCTTTGATTTCATTTATAAAATGCAGTCATTTTAGCGTATGAGTGTTGATATTTTAAACTCTATGGTACAAAATCACGATTTTAGTCGCTACCAAAAGCTTACCTAGTATGACAGGCCTGCAGAACCCGTAAGTAGGGGAAATATGACGTCAGCCTCACTCCACTTCTATTGGGGATTATCGACTTCCGCGTAGAGTTGTTTATATTCTCTGCCTGTGGCGGCACTGTAATTTTCGAAAAGAATTGTACCGGTAATAAATTAATTGTATTAAAATGCGTTATCTCGTTTTAAGGTTTACAATTATGCTAGATTTCCTGTCGGTAGCTTCGTTGAGATTTCTTTGCACCTAACCTGCTTTAGATTTTCGAAAACTTGCCTCCTATCATCACCTACGGAAACATAAATTTATAGCATTTAAGTAATGAACCTTGAAAGCCACTATTAATTTCCATTCAAAATGAACACAACGAATGACGTCCTTAATTTAACAGGATATAAATAAATAATCACTATACAGTTCGTAATAATGAACTTACCCGAAAGTTTGTGCATTCCATAATTCTTAATATGGGCTTTGTTGAAATGTGGTTTAATATTGAAATGACGAGTAGAAATAAATTGGATGGGGCACAGTAAACAGGCAGTTCTTTCGCTTCTTTAACAATAAAATAATCATATTCCCATTTCCTTTGGAAGTAGTATTTTTTTCACGGGTTTAGACTTTGCTATGTTCCAGTTCTTTTTAAACTGCAGTACGCGTATTGTGTGTATACAGTATATATATATATATAGCTGGAGTGCGTTACAATGTTGAATGACAGCATTGACATCCGGTCATTTAGCTATCACTCAATTATCAACGTAAAATTTATTTATCGTCCTATTACTAGTAAAACCAGTTAAGACCAGTAATACAAATTTTGTAAACACAGGAATTAAAACTTTATTAATGCACGAAAAATCATAATAAATTCTTCAAATAAAGTAATTGGTTTGTTGCATGCATGCAATATTTCGGACTTGTTTCATTTTAGTAGAATACAGAGCACGGAAAGACAAGTCGGGGACTTTACACAAAAAGTGGACTTATTCGGCTTTACTAGTAAAAGGACGATATATACATAGGTAGACATGTCTTTTAACTTATTTCTTATTTTCTAAAGGTATGTTTCTAAGAATTTTACTATCTGTTCATTTATAATTCTTGATAGCGTATTGTATACCTGCCGCCGCGAGAATGAATGTTGATGCAGCCGAGCGTAACTAGAACGTATGACCGCACTGATAGAAAAGGTGGGTGGGGTAAGGAGGGGTAGTAAAGCAGTCGCTCTGAGGAGCTACAATTCTGCAGGTCTGTAGTATGAGAAATGTGAAGAAATATCTGAAAAGTCCGGAAATATGTCCTCCTACCCTAATGTTTGGTTAGTCATTGTGTTTTGTTTAGTTTTATGGCCTACTCAACATGATTTTACCCATACTCACTTGTGTCAAATCTGAAGTCCACGAAACAAGTTTCATAAGTAATTAGGAGACAAGAAACGGGAGAATGTAAAAAGTTTCTACGCATTCATACTTACTGGCTTTTAAGGAACCCGGAGGTTCATTGCCGCCTTCACATAAGCCCGCCATTGGTCCCTATCCTGAGCAAGATTAATCCAGTCTCTATCATCATACCCCACCTCCCTCAAATCCATTTTAATATTATCTTCCCATATACGTCTCGGCCTCCCCAAAGGGCTTTTTCCTTCCGGCCTCCCAACTAACACTCTATATGCATTTCTGGATTCGCCCATATGTGCTACATACCCTATCCATCTCAAACGTCTGGATTTAATGTTCCTAATTATGTCAGGCGAAGAATACAATGCGTGGAGTTCTGTGCTGTGTAACTTTCTCCATTCTCCTGTAACTTCATCCCTCTTAGCCTCAAATATTTTCCTAAGCACCTTATTCTCAAACACTCTTAACCTATGTTCCTCTCTCAAAGTGAGAGTCCAAGTTTCACAACCACAAAGAACAACCGGTATTATAACTGTTTTATAAATTCTAACTTTAAGATTTTTTGACAGCAGACTGGATGATAAAAGCTTCTCAACCGAATAATAACAGGCTTTTCCCATATTTATTCTACGTTTAATTTCCTCCCTAGTATCATTTATATTTGTCACTGTTGCTCTGAGGTATATGACTTTTTCCACCTCTTCAAAAGATAAATTTCCAATTTTTATATTTCTATTTCGTACAATATTCTGGTCACGAGACATAATTATTATACTTTGTCTTTTCTTGATTTACTCCCAAACCTATCTCTTTACTTGCTTCAAGTAAAATTCCCGTGTTTTCCCTAATCGTTTGTGGGTTTTTCCTAACATATTCACGTCATCCGCATAAACAAGCAGCTGATGTAACCCGTTCAATTACAAACCCTCTCTATTATCCTGGACTTTCCTAATGGCATACTCTAGAGCAAAGTTAAAAAGTAAAGGTGATAGTGCATCTCCTTGCTTTAGCCCACAGTGAATTGGAAACGCATCTGACAGAAATTGACATATACGGACTCTGCTGTACAGTACGTTTCACTGAGACACATTTTAATTAATAGAACTAGTTTCTTGGGAATACCAAATTCAATAAAAATGTCATATAAAACTTCTCTCTTAACCGAGTCATATGCCTTTTTGAAATCTATGAATAACTGATGCACTGTACCCTTATACTCCCATTTTCTACGAATTCATACGTAACATTTTATGGAGATTCGGAATATGTAAATTTTAATACAGTGGGATTAGTTAGGGACGCTCAGGTTTTCAAAAAGAATGATATTTAATCATATTACTTATTTTAATGTTCACTACCGGTCAAAAGTTTTCGATCAGCTATGAAAACAACTATATACTTTATTTCAATATGCGATCACTTCGAAAAACTAAACAGACCAACAAAATAAATATTAGCATTATATGTTGGACTATTCAAAACGAAATCCTTGTTAACCACAAATCCATAGTTGTGATAGGTGATCGAAAACTTTTGACCGGTAATGTAAATTATACAATTATAAATTTACATTTTATTGTAAAATTGTTAACGTTTTCGGCATTCAGTATTGCATCTTCAGACATTGATAATTAGATAGAAATATATTTTGAAAAAATACATTGCATTAAAATTGTAGTGAAGATTTTTACATAATATCGAAGTATAGATTGTTGATGTCAGTATTAAAAAAACATTTAAAAAGGGTAAAACACTCGTGTACCCATTAAAATAAAAATTTGAAATATGCAATTTAATTGAAATTAAGTATCGATATCATATTACGTTAAATAAATATACATGAATATTGTTAATCAAATGCGTATATCACTTGTATTACCTTTTAAACTATAATGTACATTTATAATTATATAATTTATATAATTTACTATTCTCCAAATTTAAAATACTATTTAAATACAATTTAAGATTCACAGAATTCAAAACTTTCAGAAACGCTGCATTATACGATTTTGCATTTATTGATAAGATAGTCATAAAACAATGTACTAATGTATTAAAACCAAAAACCTCATTGTCACCATTTTTAAATTGCATCGCGCGCGTTCGGTAGTATTTTTAAATATATCTGTCCAGTCGAGGCTTACTTATCAGCCCTTAATAAATACATTTATTCCCAGAATCGCGATTGACACTACAAAACGTAAATGTTTTCATTCCCTACTTACTGTTGCAGTTTTCAAACAGGAATCTTAATTTAACTTAGAAAGCTTACCTCAGTGGGAAGAGGTCCATCCTGGTTGTCCCCTGAGAATCGAACCAAGCTCTGGAATACACATACTCTCCATAAACCGCTATCTTTGCTTGCTTTAAATGAAACCAAATATCATAATGGCGGTCCAATACGTAATTTTCATTGCTGAAGACTGCGTTGTTTGGGCGTTGTTACGTTGACAGATGAACGCGAATCCCATAGAGATTGAAAAAAATGGAACTAGCATCAGTGAGTAGAAGTTGTAGGCAGCGTATGTAGGTAAGGTAGTAAGAAAAAAATTGATAGTGCTTGGGTTGAGAACTTTCGACCTGATGTTAAACGCAGTCAACCGCCCCACAGTGTGTAATTTAGCGAGTCTAGCCAGCCAAAAATCATTTCTCGAAAACTAATCGCTCAATTTTCATAAAATGTAGTATATACCTTCAATTATTGAAGTGAATAAGTTTTTAATAATGAGAATGAAAATAGCAACTATTTTTACTGAAAATAAAAATAGTAATATTGTAAAAAAAAATTCGATTCGTGTGAAAAAAATAAATTAATGTTCATAATGTGGAATTAATGTTCATAATGTGGAATACCTTAAAATTGAAAGCGTAAGGCGAAGGAATATTGCTACATATCTTACTCGTTCGGACGTCAGATGCATCCCCATCAGAATCTGTAGCCTATCCTCGCTGCTAGTCTCTCCTTCGACAGCACCGACTAATGGAGGCTTGGAGACAACTGCAGCACTACTAATGAAATCGACCGCAATTTCCTCTTCTTAATTTCTTTAAGCTGGTGATGTAAGGGTCCAAAGAAATAAGTAGCCTGAGTAAAAGATTGGCATTTGTGTTTTTCTTGATGTTTTTCTTGCGAAGACTTCTCTGAAAAGTCTAATATAGCATTTGTTCCTCGTTTCCTGGGCTTCCTCAGATAGTTTGCCAGTAAGTATAATAGTGTCCTGTGACCTTCTGTCCATGAGCCAAGAGTTTGTGAAGGATTGTAGGCATATAATACTATCTGTGCAAGCATAAATATAATTCCCTTGTCTCCCTTGCATACATGTCAAGTGCCCGTTCATCAGTATTGCGAAACCGCATGAAAAAGGTTTCTGATATATTATGTGTAAACGACTTATTAGACTTCCATCTATTCCCGTAATATATGCGAAAGTGGAAATCTCCCTGAAAAATATTCTTGCGATATTTGCATCCTTTTTATTGCGACTGCTTTGTTTTATCATGTCAACAAGGTAGTCCCCTTTCCTGCCTGAACCTATCCTATCTTCAATGTTTCGCAATAAGTAAAACTGTGGATCTAAATTAACTGTTACAAGATTTTGTATTTCCCTTAAATTTTTACATTGATTTGAGGTCAACTGTAGATCAGTAATCAAAGCGAGATCTTTTTTTTTTTTTTTTGTCGCACGTTGAAGTAATGCAAGTGGAAGCTCTCCTACAATATTGGCCGCATCTCTTTTCCTAGAAGTTCTGAAATTCATATGGGCAACAGAAAGCTTTTCTTCTGGCGTTCTTTCTTTAAAATGTGGACTAGTTTTTTTTTTCCGTTTTGATCTTTCGCTAAGTCTCCGAAAAGTTTACGTGGACGTCCTCGAATGCTTGTACTGGCAGAATCAAATTGGAATTGTTTTGTAGTAGATGGAAAAGTATTATATATTTTATTTTCAGACTTTGCATCTTGGTTGAAACATAGCGCATTATATTTTAAGACATTTTTCTCATTTCTGCTGTATTTTTCCCACCGTAATCGAATTTTCGGGCATAGAAATTTAATTCATTTTTTATTGACTGTAAAATGTCTTCAGAGTAATCTTTGAGACCAAAATGTTCAATTATATTTGATAATTTCACTTTTCTCTCGCTCTTGTTCCACATCTGGAAAACAGCTCTCCTGATTACGGAGCGCATAGTGTCTGAAAATAATTAATAGCTACTCTGTCTGCACCTGTTTGCAGAAAAAAATCACGACGTCTTATTCAGAAAAGTATAATGAATATCTCTACAAACTTTTATCGAGGTGATAGACGGCTACACCTTTTAAAAGTCAACTCGAAATATATAATAAGGTAAAACTCAAACTCTTTGCACATGTTTATCCAGACACTTATTCTAGACAATAAGATAATAATTTTTGTCACGAAAATCAGCTTGTATGTAAGTATATACCTTGTTATAACATATCCACACTCTGTATTAGAAAAAATACTGTATTAACGTTACTACTTTCCACCATCCAAACACATACTTTGCGCCCGCCTCTGCAGCGTAAATGATCTTATCGAAGACATGCAACTTTCGCTCTGTTGTGAGCGTCCCCTAACAGATGTAAGCATCTGTCTACACTTGGATAGTATACTTTGGAGTGTTATAAACAAGTCTATATAAGAATTTAGCATTAAAGATAGGGTTTGAAAATTGATTTTTGGCCGGCTAGCTGCTTGAAATTACACACTGTGCGGCCGCAAGGGGATTTAAATATTGTCGTTTTCATATTATTTTATATTTAAAGCGTATTTTTAAGTTTTCTGAAGAAATTCATATAACGTCCATTTTACGCTGCAGTTATTTATTCCTTTCATGTTACTTGATTTTTTTTCGATGAAGTAGACATTTCACAGAAAATTTCTAAATACACCAAAACAATGGGAATAATTAACACCATTATGAAACCTTCCCTAGTACAAAGGCATACTCGAATTCGCCTTTACAAGACGTACTTTGTTACGGCAGTGAGGCATGGACATTGAGGAAGAAAGACGAAAGCAGAATAACGGCTAATGAAATGAAATTTATGAGATATACAGCGGGATATACGAAGTGGGATCACAAACGCAATGAAGATGTAATGGAAGAATTACAACTAGAACCTGCAATTAATCACGTAAAACATTATCAGAACAACTGGATAAATCATCTGCATTGCATGCATAGAGATAGAATCCCAAAAGTCATGCTCCACTATCGTCCAAACGGGAAGAGATCTCTCGGTCGTCTAAAGAAGCGCTGGATTGAAAATCAACTGTGAGATCGTAACAGGCCATTTGGCCTAATACTTGAAGGGAACAAGAAGAAGATAAAAACCACAAATCTTTTCTTTTTCTGAGAATAATAATTTCAAAATTCTTTGGCTTAGAGATCTTCTTCCTCTTCTTTTATTAGTTTTAACTTCATTCTATACTCTGTTGGCTGCGTTTTCGTAATAGGAGATGAACCTTAATGTTGCGACTGTGCAGGTAAGAAAACAGTTCTTCCCACGGGTCCTGGTCAATTTCCGAACCTTATGTGAATTAAGTCCCTGATCTAGATAAATTGAGTCCAGGGTTTTCCAGGTATCACTCTGAAGTTTTGCTACCTGTATCAGACTATATTTGACTAAGAAGTTTTTTAGAAATATAAATGCGGAATATGTATGGTAAGACTTTGCTATGTTCAATTTCAACGTACCTCGTTTACATGTTTCGACCTATTTATGGGTCATCTTCAGAACTGGTCGTTGTTGGTCTTGGCGCCACTTGTTCTGTTTATTGTGAGGGTGTGTTTCTGTGGTATAGTGTAGAGTCAAAGACTGTGTGTGTTTTGAAGTTGTGTGTTGAGGATTTCGTTGTGGTGTGTTTTTGTGTGTCTGTATATTTCATATTGTTCTATTGTGTTTAGTTTCTGGCTTTTTGGTTGGATGTGTAGTATTTCCATATCTGTGTTGATGTCTCTGTGGGTGTGGTTAGCATTTGTGATGTGTTCTACATATGTGGAGGTGTTTTGTAATTTTGTTATGGCTGTGATGTGTTCTTTGTAACGTGTTTGAAACGATCTGCCTGTCTGTCCTGTGACAATCAAATACATAGCACAAGAAAACGGATACAACCCTAACATAATAGACAATATAATACGTAAGACAAAACATAATCACAAAAAACATAAGAATACAAGACAAACACAAGAACAGAAAAAAATACACCACACTAACATACGAAAACAAAAACACACACACACTTGCAACCTCATTGAAGAAATTAAATTATAACATCGCATACAGAACAAATAACACTCTACAAAAACATCTCAACGCACAAACAACACAAACAAACAAATACAACCACACAGGCGTATACAAACTCAAATGTAACACCTGCAACAACTTCTACATAGGACAGACAGGCAGATCGTTTCAAAAGCGTTACAAAGAACACATCACAGCCATAACAAAATTACAAAGCACCTCCACATATGTAGAACACATCACAAATGCTAACCACACCCACAGAGACATCAACACAGACATGGAAATACAACACATCCAACCAAAGAGCCAGTAACTAAACACATTAGAACAATATGAAATATACAGATACACGAAAACACACCCCAACGAAATTCTCAACACACAACTCAACTTCAAAACACACACACACACTCTTTGACTCTACACTATACCACAGGAACACACCCTCACAGGAAACAGAACAAGTGCGCCAAGACCAACAACGACCAGTTCTGAAGATGACCCATAAATAGGTCGAAACCTGTAAACGAGGTACGTTGAAATTTAACACAGGAAAGTCTTACCATACATATTCCGAAGTGATACAGTGTTAAAAGTTGTGTAATCAAGATATATAATATAAATGCGTTAATATTTAAAGAAAAAATTATTAAATATTTGAATATTTTAATGAAGTGAACAAATTAAGCAATTATGCAAGAACGAGTAATCAAATACTGTATAAAACAAAATATTGAGGTCTCACTAACATCAAGGCGCTTCAGGTTTTTCTGTGTTCATGCGCTCCGTCTAGGGCTGGGGAAGGAGTGGTTCGGTTCGGAGCAGGTACTGTGACGTCAGTACTCGGGTGATCCTAGTACAGTACCGAGTACAAATTTGTGGTGGCAGATTTAAAATTTGGATAGATTAAGTCGATTTTAGAACCTAATTTGAAAGTAAAACGAAGCGTGTTTTAAAAGCTTTGTAGTAAAGCGTTTCGCTTTGTCAATTGACGAGAAAAAAAAATGCTTCTCTTCATTACAAAATGGCGGTTGCAAATTTTATTTGCGTGATTACAGGTATTTGCGGAGTTATTTTATATAAAAGGCCTATTTAACCTTTAGTGTTGTTATATATCACAGACGAAAGGAAAAAGAAGATAGAAAGAAACGGGCTCCATGTAGCGCTGCCTAAAGCCCTTAAGAATAACACACATAATTATTAATTATTACGGAAAGTGGATAAAATAATCAATAAAACGTGGAACCTTGAACTGAAGAACATAATGCTTATTTATTTTGTAACGTGACTAGCCTTCCATACAACCATGTTCTCTTTGGTGAAGAGTAATATTATTGATAAATTAAAGTACAGTAGAATCCCGATTATCTGCCACTCTATTAACCGATTGATGGATTATCCGACTATCTTTCTCTCGGGTAGGTGTAAACTGCACACTTTGATCCGGAAACTGCACACCGCTTTTCGAGGGACCCACTAATCCTACCCGGATACTGCACACTGATTCACAAGGATTATACTAATCCTACTCGGAAACTGCACACTGATTCACAGGGATTATATTAATCCTACCCGGATACTGCACACTGATTCACAAGGATTATACTAATCCTACCCGGAAACTGCACACCGCTTTTCGAGGGACCCACTAATCCTACCCGGATACTGCACACTGATTCACAAGGATTATACTAATCCCACCCGGAAACTGCACACCGCTTTTCGAGGGACCCACAAAACCTACCCGGATACTGCACACTGATTCACAAGGATTATATTAATCCTACCCGGATACTGCACACTGATTCACAAGGATTATACTAATCCTACCCGGAAACTGCACACCGCTTTTCGAGGGACCCACTAATCCTACCCGGATACTGCACACTGATTCACAAGGATTATACTAATCCTAGCCGGAAACTGCACACCGCTTTTCGAGGGACCCACTAATCCTACCCGGATACTGCACACTGATTCACAAGGATTATACTAATCCTACCCGGAAACTGCACAATTTACAAAATATGTTTCTTTTGCATTTGGCTGACTTACATTGAATCTTCGCTTACTTCCTTCTTTCATTGCTTTGCAGTTTAATATAAGTATCAGTTTGTGATTAAGGGTGTTTGAGAATAAGGTGCTTAGGAAAATATTTGGGCTAAGAGGGATGAAGTTACAGGAGAATGGAGAAAGTTATACAACACAGAACTGCACGCATTGTATTCTCCACCTGACATAAAATTAGGAACATTAAATCCAGACGTTTGAGGTGGGCAGAGCATGTAGCACGTATGGGCGAATCCAGAAATTCATATAGAGTTTTAGTTGGGAAGCCGGAGGGAAAAATACCTTTAGGGAGGCCGAGACGTAGATGGGAAGATAATATTAAAATGGATTTGAGGGAGGTGGGATATGATGATAGAGAATGGATTAATTTTGCTCAGGATAGCGACCAATGGCGGGCTTATGTGACGGCGGCAATGAACCTCCGGGTTCCTTAAAAGCCAGTAAGTAGTAGTATCAGTTTGTATGTTCACGAATTTATACAATGAGGACGACTGCTGTAAAAACTGACATTAAAATGCTTGTGAAATGATTCACAGCCATTTGTTGTGCGAGAGGTCGATGCAGCCATGGCTGCCCATACAGTGGAAGGGAAAACTGCATCTTCGGAGATGTACGTTTCTAGTAAATAATCTGCAAATTTCTCAAGTCTTGTATCTATCGGCTCGTGACCAGAATATTGTACGAAATAGAAATATAAAAATTGAAAATTTATCTTTTGAAGAGGTGGAGAAGTTCAAATATCTCGGAGCAACAGTAACAAATATAAATGATACTCGGGAGGAAATTAAACAGAGAATAAATATGGGAAATGCCTGTTATTATTCGGTTGAGAAACTTTTATCATCCAGTCTGCTGTCGAAAAATCTGAAAGTTAGAATTTATAAAACAGTTATATTACACTGTACAGCATGAAAAATGCCCTTTACATGAAAACATGTGTTTCTTGTATATTTATGGCTGGAAATAACGAATCTGTACTCGGTTTTTGCCTAAGACGAACCATTTTCCAAATAATCCAAAATTTAGTATTTTATGTATTTCCTCGATAATATTGCTATGTTTCCTTAATTTAAATTATTTTTCGAATATCCTGCTTCTTCTATCAAACATTTTCAGTGCAGGGATAGATTTAGACACATTTAGAAATATGTATCTACATCAATCATTCACTGCCAGGTTGATCATACCTTAATTCCAGCATTTTAAATGTAATTTTTTGTTTCCATTCACCACGTGATACTGCTCATTGAAAGTGCTGTTTATGGAGTGCTGTTAAGTGTGAAGTACTAATGTCTTAAGGCCTAAGGACACAGTGAACTACATTCAATGCATTATGTCTCGTCAATGTAAAAATAAGCCTGACATTTTGTTATGTGTGTGGCGAAGTTACATTCAAGACTCAACAATGTAGCTTGTCGCCATTGGTTAGAAAGGCATATGACTTGTACTTTGGATGCAGAGTTGGAGATCAGGATAAGTCTTGGGCTCCACATATATGCTGCAATTCATGCTCCAGGAATCTGAGAAAGTGGTTACAAGGAAAACTTAGCGCAATGAAATTTGGTGTACCTATGGTTTGGCGCGAACTAAAAGACCACGTAACGGATTGTTACTTTTGTTTGACAGATTTTAAGGGGTTCACGCCCAAATCCAAACACTCTATGCGGTATCCAAACATACCCTCCGCTATGCGACCAGTTTCTCATTCTGAAGACCTTCCTGTACCTATAGCTCCAGATAAATATACTCTTGATTCAGACGAAGACACTTCAGATGCCCGATGCGGTCAAGATCCAGATTTTCAACCCTCTCCATCTATGACATGTGTACATCATGAAATAAAACAGGGAGAGCTTAACGATCTTGTACGGGACTTAAAACTCTCTCAAACAGATGCAGAATTACTGGGTTCTATGCTACAAGGTTGGAATCTGCTAGATAAAGATGTAAAAAATTACTTCATTTAGAAGACGACAAAGCAATTTTGGGCACTATTTTGCGGAGAAAGAAGGCATTATTTATTGCTGTGATGTGAATGGGTTATTTCAGGCATTTTGACATGAACACATTGTAGGAGACTGGCGCCTGTTTATTGACTCTTCCAAACGTAGTCTAAAGGCAGTACTCCTCCATACAGGCAATGTTTTCCCCTCCGTTCCTATAGCATATAATGCTGTAAATACCAAGGAAACATATGAGGTAATGAGTGCTATATTGAAATTAATTGACTACTCTACATTCAAATGGCACATCTGCGGAGACTTAAAAGTTATTGGGATATTAACAGGCATGCAACAATGATACACTAAATTCTGCTGCTTCCTATGTGAATGGAATATTCGTGACAGAAAAAGTCACTACATCCGTAAACAGTGGCCTCCACGACAAAACTACATTCCTGGCACCAAAAACATATCTCATGAACCACTTGTGAATCCGCAATATGTCTTTCTTCCACCATTGCACATTAAACTTGGTTTAATGAAAATTTTTGTAAAAGCGCTGGACAGAGAAGGGTTAGCCTTCTTGTATCTCAGAAACAAATTCAAAAGTTTAAGTGAGGTAAAGGTAAATGAAGGGGTCTTTATTGGCCCACAAATTAAATCAGTCATGCACGACGAAGACTTTGAAAATAAACTATCAGAAGGAGAAAAAGCAGCCTGGCAGGCATTTAAATCAGTATGTTCAAGTTTCCTTGGAAACGAGAAAGCTGAAATCTATGAAGATCTTGTTCGTGACATGGTGAAATGCTTTCGTGTTATAGGCTGCAATATGTCTTTAAAACTACACTTTTTGGACTCACATCTAGATTTTTTCCCTCAAAACCTGGGTGCAGTTAGTGTTGAGCAAGGCGAAAGCTTCCACCAGGACATTGCTATGTTTGAAAAGCGCTTCAGTGGACGATGGAATGGAAGTATGCTAGCTGAATATTGTTCATCTACTATCAGGGACACTCCACCAGATGCCTACAAGCGGAAACGGCCAAAAAAATCATTTTAGTGTATGTGTTTTCCGTAATGAGTGTCACTGTTAATTTTCTCTCTGACCAATTTGTATAAATATGAAAAGCGGGTCTCCTAAGAAAACGGTACGTGATGGACCATTTTGGTTTTCAGATATGAATCAAGCACCTTTTGTTTATACAGAATCACATACTTTCATCTAAAGGGCAGACACAAAGTTCAAATTTGTTGTACGGTGTTATCGGTTGTTCTTTATGGTTGTGAAACTTGGACTCTCACTTTAAGAGAGGAACAGAGACTACGGGTGTTTGAGAATAAGATTTTTAGGAAAATATCTGGGGCTAAGAGGGATGAAGTTACAGGAGAATGGAGAAAGTTACAGAACACAGAACTGCACGCATTGTATTCTTCACCTGACATAATTAGGGACATTAAATCCAGACGTTTGAGATGGGCAGGGCATGTAGCACGTATGGGCGAATCCAGAAATGCATATAGAGTGTTAGTTGGGAGGCCGGAGGGAAAAAGATCTTTAGGGAGGCCGAGACGTAGATGGGAAAATAATATTAAAATGGATTTGAGGGAGGTGGGATGTGATGATAGAGAATGGATTAATTTTGCTCAGGATAGGGACCAATGGCGGGCTTATGTGAGGTCGGCAATGAACCTCCGGGTTCCTTAAAAGCCAGTAAGTAAGTAAGTAAGTATCTATCGGTTTTAACTCAGCCAGTTCCATAGCGAAGGAATCCCCGACTACCTCTGGATTCAAATACATTATTCCAAAAACCATCCTGAGCTAATGTCCTATCTCGCTGTCTTCTTTGTACTCCTTCGTCAGTCACACTGTATTTTACGCCACCATGCTTGCGCAAGATGGAAGCTGCAATCTACGAGTATTTTATAATAGTAACGCATTCCCAAGTTTTCACCACTGCAACATGTATTGCTGGTTCAAACCCTATATTAGCCTACATTAGATGGAGTGAAGCTCATGTTGCACGCTGCACATTTATTTATAATTACCTGCAATAGCTTTTCATACGTTTGAACACTTTCATTAGGTAAACTACAAAAAAAATCAAAGGGACATACTGATCATTCTTTGGGCAGGGCACAGTTGCGCCCTACGGTCAGATAAAATGCAGCAGATAAAAAGGGTCCCTATTTTGTGGGCATAGTTGCGCCCCGATAACACTACGGAAACTCGAGCCTCGTAATCAACCAACCTTATTGATTTCTTATGCGATTTAATATTCATGATCGATACCGTTAAAATGAACGGCAATTTTTATTAACTGTTTTCCTACTGTTTATGCAGTGATTATCGACAGCCTACCGTTAAAATGAACACCATGAAGTTGGCAGTACTTTATTAACTGTTTTTCTACTGTTTATGCAGTGATTATCAATAGTCTACTGTCAAAATGGACACCATGAGGTTGGCACTACTTTATTAACTGACGTATTGAAAATGAGTGAGCCATTGGAATATGGGGTCTTAGCTGTCTTGACATTTTATTAGTGATTTTCACACAGTCTGTGGCGTATACTGAGGTTGATTTAAAATGAATGTTAAGTTTAGTGAAAAGGGTAAAGAGTTAATAATTCACAATGGTTCTAAGTTTCAATTTTCGAAACCCTGTACCGTAGGGTTAAGATATCGATGTACAAACAAAAAATGCAGTTCATTTATTGTGTGTGATCGATAAAAAAGTGTTATTTTAAATAGTAAAATTGATCATATGCTAGGCCTACCTAATTCCAATGTCGCTATCACTGTAATATTTGTAAGTAATTTGTTTATATTATGACTATCACTTTCGTGTGTATTATGCCCATCGGGGCGCAACTATGCTACGTCCATTCTGCTACCTGATTTCTTCGGGGCGCAACTATGCCATGTCCCTTCTGCTACCTGGTTTCTTCGGGGCGCAATTATGCCACGCCAAGGCCTCCCAATTGACCGCTGGGCGCAACTATGCCATACCGCATTCTTTACGCCGTGAATTGTAAACATTTGGTATGAAAACTGAAGTCAATAACGAAAAGTTCCACCATCTATATTGTATCAAGTCCACATAAATAGATAGGTCAGTTAAACACAATCATTCCACTGTCTTTGTCATTGAAAAGAACGAAATCTTCGCCTCGGTTAGTAATAAAGTTTAAATGAGTCCGTCTGTCATGAACTTCAGGTTGCGATTTAGGTAGAACAGGCTGAAGTATTCTCCGCGATCTGTATAAGTTATCTTTTATTCGAGATATATCACGCACTTTCAGGTTTTCTGTAGACAAGATTTGACAAATAGCATGAAATGTTTTATGGCTTACTATTAACATCATCGATGGCTTTTCTTTTCGTAGCTGCATTACTTATTTGGCGATTCTCATGTTGTTCAGCAAGATATAAGCTAAATTTTCGCATTGCATTTTCTAACACAACACCTCCACATTACTTAAAACTTTTTCAATTCCTTGGCTTTATAAAATTTATAGTCCTCATATACCAACACTAAATTTTCCCCGTTCACTTTCAGATGTAAACAAACGATTCATTTCGAACAAAATTAAAACAGTTTAGTTATTAAAACTGTGAATAGTATCAGCAAAGCAGGTAGAAAACATTTTGGTGTGCAGTTTCTATGTGACTATAATCTAGGTAGAAAATGTTGTTGTGCATTCCTATGAGCGTATTCCGAATCTCACCGGTGAGCAATCCGACTGCATCACGGTGTTCCGAATTCCACCGATGACGTCATTGATGCTACACCGGTGTTGCACCGGTGTCATCAACATGCAGAGGTGGCGGCAGTCTCCATCAGCCGCCATCAGTGAATCTGACTGGTTCTTGTATAGGGCGGGAATTAGCAGACGAATGACATCGTGCACTGTTGTGTCATGGCGGTGTGTTCTGCTTTAGTTCTGCTGTATTGTTCGCTTTAGAATATGCCATTAGGAAAGTTCAGGATAACAGGCAGGGTTTGGAATTGAACGGGTTACATCAGCTTCTTGTCTATGCGGATGACGTGAATATGTTAGGAGAAAATCCACAAGCGATTAGGGAAAACACGGGAATTTCACTGGAAGCAAGTAAAGCGATCGGTTTGGAAGTAAATCCCGAAAAGACAAAGTATATGATTATGTCTCGTGACCAGAATATTGTACGAAACGGAAATATAAAAATTGGAGATTTATCCTTCGAAGGGGTGGAAAAATTCAAATATCTTGGAGCAACAGTAACAAATATAAATGACACTCGGGAGGAAATTAAACGCAGAATAAATATGGGAAATGCGTGTTATTATTCGCTTGAGAAGCTTTTATCATCTAGTCTGCTGTCAAAAAATCTGAAAGTTAGAAATTATAAAACAGTTATATTACCGGTTGTTCTGTATGGTTGTGAAACTTGGACTCTCACTCTGAGAGAGGAACATAGGTTAAGGGTGTTTGAGAATAAGGTGCTTAGGAAAATATTTGGGGCTAAGCGGGATGAAGTTACAGGAGAATGGAGAAAGTTACACAACGCAGAACTGCACGCATTGTATTCTTCACCTGACATAATTAGGAACATTAAATCCAGACGTTTGAGATGGGCAGGGCATGTAGCACGTATGGGTGAATCCAGAAATGCATATAGAGTGTTAGTTGGGAGACCGGAGGAAAAAAGACCTTTAGGGAAGCCGAGACGTAGATGGGAAGATAATATTAAAATGGATTTGAGGGAGGTGGGATATGATGATAGAGACTGGATTAATCTTGCACAGGATAGGGACCGATGGCGGGCTTATGTGAGGGCGGCAATGAACCTTCGGGTTCCTTAAAAGCCATTTGTAAGTAAGTAAGTAAGTATTGTTTGTAAAGAGCACAACGTAAAAACATATGTTAATGGCTTATGAGCGAACATGTCAACGGACCAGTTATTACTACCGGTTCAAGAAATAAGTTGTTTATGATCTTTTTTCTTTGAACGAGATGGCAGTACGGAAATTTCGCAAAATTTTGCTAGCGTAGCACAGATAACAACTTACACAGTCGCCATGACAGCCATCGATCCTTCCAGCAGTTTTGTTCCTATTCCTCTGCAGCGTGACGTCGTTGTTGTCCACCGGTCCGGTGAGATTCGGAATATGCTATATGTTACCGAAATCCAGGTAGCAAATTTTGGTGTGCAGTTTCCGACGCCCGTTTCTCTTGCCTCCTCCTTTCTTCTCTCTCTCTCTCTCTCTCTCTCTCTCTCTCTCTCTCTCTTTCTTTTGCTACAGAAATATATGAAGTAGGTACTGCACATTATATTAGCACATTTTTTTCTAGAGAGTGTTACTAAAGACATTTACTCTTACACAGTGCAGTCTACTGTTCGAGTTGTACTTCATAGACCCCATAACTTATAGCTTATATGAATTATTTTTCACGGATATGAAAAGAAATCACGTTATTTTATTTTACTTTATTTTAAATCCACCACCAACAGAAGCAGGCTTCCAATTACAGGCGGCTTACGTAGATATATACACAAAATACATAATAAGACAAAAAACAACAAAACAAACAACACAAACGAAAGAAAGAAAATACATAATGATAATAGATGTTAGAATATAATATTACAGTTAATATAGTGCCAAATTTCAATATAACTATACAAAATTATTTAAAAACTAGAGTAAAAACATTATAATACACTTCTTCATAATTTAAATATCTAAGGAAATACAATTCTTTTTAATATTGTATGGAAATTTTCAATTGTTAAACTGAAATCTAATTGAGAATCACAGTTTAAAGACAGAGAGTTGTAAGTATTACACATAACAAACAATGGAGAGTTCTTGAAGAAAACAGTTCTAGAAATATGAATAACAAAAGGTTGCCTATGACGTAATTATGTTCTTTTTACATTGAACTGAAGGAATTTAAGAAAATCACAGTTATTCAATATACCGTTAACAGTCTTACAGAGTAAAATTTGGCTATTTATTAATCGTCGAGATTTTAAAGTTTTATAATTAAATTAAAAAAGGAACTGATTATATGAAATTTGCTTGTCATAAGACGACACGTGATGTTTTTTTAAAATATAAATAACGTAAAAATCTTTTCTGTATCCTTTCTATTTGCATCTGATGGGACTAGAACTGAGGTGACTATATTACAGACGCATACTCTAGCTTACTTCTAACTAAAGTTTTATATAGAGTATCAATAGTATTTATATTTTTAATTCTTTTGTATTTCTGATTATACATCCTAATTTTCTATATGCATCAATTACCACGCGATTTAAGTGCATTTTAAAACATAAGTTGTGTGTAAAATAAATACCCAAATCCTTAAATGATTCTACTCTAGGTAACTTCGCACCATTAATTTCATACGAATTTTGAGCAACTAAGTATAGAAAAATGTGTACATCATTAATTGGTTTGGGGAAGGAGAAACTATGGTTCATCTTGCATCAGAATACGAGAGTTACAACTGTGTGCAATTTAATATAAGTTAAGGATAAGTGTATAAAATATGTAAGTCTTCAACACTAGACCTCCACTATTCCTATAGCCATTACAATGAATTTTCTTGCCCCTTAAAACTCGTTGTTGACAACCTGACTTAAATTAGTGAACTTGTGATCCTCTCCCCAACGTGTTAAATACAAGATCATGGCGGAAAATACGAAAGTGAAAGTATTATTTACTAAATTTACGAAAATATTTTATGGTACGGATTATCCGATTTTTTCGATTAACCGTTCAGCTCACCCCCTTGATTACCATGGATAATAGAGGTTCTACTGTCATTAGGTAACATAAATAATAGAAATAAATACAAATAAAATGATAACTCATAAGGTAACATAAATCCAATAAGGTCAACACGAATAGAAATTATAACGCACTTCCTTCTTTAACATAGGCCTACTCGTATTTCACTATTAATCAAACACTCTAGTATAATAATATTAACAATAATAATAATAATAATAATAATAATATTATTATTATTTTTATTATTAATACTTACTTATGGCTTTTAAGGAACCCGGAGGGTCATTGCCGCGCTCACATAAGTCCGCCATCGGTCTATATCATGAACAAAATTAATCCACTCTCTACAATAATATCCCACCTCCCTCAAATCCATTTTAATATTACGTCTCGGCTTCCCCAAAGGTCTTATTTCCTCTGGCCTCCCAACTAACACTCTATATGCATTTCTGGATTCGCCCATACATGCGGCGGTTCCTCAATACGTGCTACCGTGCTGTAGCACGCTTCTAAAATCTGGTAAATAATTCAATCATAAAATTACTTTCGTTTTCGAAAACTGTACTTCTGTTTAAATGACCCTCATTCTTTTGTAAACGATATAGTGGGGTCAGCGAGGCCGGCCTGCAAGTTTGCATTTTATACACTGTGATGTTGTTCGGCTGCACATTAGCGCATTCTGCACACATAGCTAGTAACTAACTACGTGCTAACTAAAACTGAGCAAGTGGAGAATGCTGTTTTAACATTGCGTTTCCCCTCACGTCTTTAACCCCCAGCCAACTGCTGCTACATGTGAGAACCGAACTCTGGCGTGCTCTTTGAAGAGTAGCGCGGTTAGTGGTGTTATAAGCGGTTTCAGAATAAGAACGCATATGGGCTAAGCCAATACAGTGCTCGCTGCTGTACAGCGTTGGCACATGTGAAAGACAGAGTGAGCAGATACGTGTGACAAGGACGGAAAATATCCGCTAGCGGAGGGAGAGTCTTGTTTCCATCATTGTGTCTTATGTTTAAATACTCTTACTAAAGTCATTTTTATTCCAATTTTCATTATTTAGTCTCTTTAAAAATCGGTAGATCTTGGAATCACTAGCTTGCGAAATAAAGCGACAGATATGTAAAAACGTAGTGTACTTTGTTGCTCGTAATGAAAGAGAAAAAATTAAGATTGTATTGCACTGCCTGGCATGTGGATATTCTCGCCTGAAAAACTGTAAGCGAGAAAGTGCATTCAAATGTCCAAACCTCCTTGCACAGCAGTCATGAATTTACTCTTCATTTCTCCGAAAGGAAACAGAACGTTACAGTAAGCGTATTTTTGTAAGGGCGGACTATGTATCGTACAACATAAGCATACCTTTAAATACGTAATTTATTACTCATATTGAAAATGAAGATTCTTTACCTCGTTTCTGTTAAAATTAAGCATAGGCCTACCTATCTAGTTTAATTTGATTTAATTTCTAGCTTACACCTACCTAGAGGTCCATGGTTCTATATTTTATCACTGTGGTCTATGGCAATATAAGTATAATGCAGTATGTAAACAAGTGAATGTAAAACCGCAACCCAATAATACCGTATTGGAAATATTGACGGTAAACATTCTATAGCCTATTAAGTAAAAGTGTACACTGTATAGAATAAAATAAATGCATCGTAACTCAAAGTTTTTAATATGCCAATTGAATTTTGGAATTATAAAATCTCCTCGGCCCTAGCATGGCAATATATATTTTATAAGTGAAATGTGCAGTGGCGCAACAACGTAGTTTGTTTGGGGGGAGATGTAAGAATTCTGTCATGTGCAATTTTCATGACAATTCTTTCCATCATTGTGATGGGAGGGGATTTATAATGCTATGTTTATAAAGTTTATAGTAAACAATAAAGAAAAATAAATTTAAAACATGATTTTTACCTCATATTTTTACCTCCTTCGCACTTCTGATAAATAATAGTTTTAGTAATTGTGACTGTAATCGTGTAATCAATTACAAAATGTCCACTTCTGATAAGAACAAAGTGAAGATCGGGTCTCTGGCGTTTCGTCAGCCCACGCGAGTTGTGTGGATATAAAGGGAAAAGTTGAGACTGTGTCAGGTGGAGTTCCCGGGTAGCTCAGTTGGTAGAGCGCGGTACGTTCAACCAGAGGTCCCGGGATCAATACCCGGCCCCGGAACAATTTTTCCCTTGAAATTATTCATATTATATTAATTCTAATTTTACACACAGAATACAGATAAAATATAAACTCGCAATAAGTCATTTTGTAACATAAAGACTAATATTCTGAGAAACGTATAGGCCTACCGGTATTTTAGAAATTAAGAGATTTTTATTTCCACAACGCTTAACATACTAAATTTTCAACGTGAATAACAATATTTTGAGAATTAATACAATGTATTTTCAGTAGGCTTATGTACATTCACATACCACATTAGCAACATGGCAAAAGTATCATTGAATTGCTTATTGATATGTGTAAAATCTTTTTTTTTTTTTTTCACTTCTTTGTATAATATATAGTTGAGGATGTGAAAAACACGCAGTTTTTAAGTTAATGTCTGCAACTTTGAGCAACTGTCCTTGAGCTTCATTTTAATATGACCATTACAAATGCTTGTGGCATTGAAATTGCAGTTGAATGAGTATCCTAGCAATACGTGAAATAAAAACATCTCCTTTTATTTTTGCAGTTAATATTGCCAATTCTATTACGTTTCTTATGAGTTTTTCACACCAATTCTTATTCGTGCATAATTTTGGTGGGTCAATATTTCACAATAGTACTATTGGTTATTCAATATTAAGTAAATTATGTGGTAGCAATCCTTGTACTTTCAAAGAATTCTAGAATTCAGTTGTATAAAACAGTTTGCTCACTATCTACAGAACTGCTTCGAGGAATTCATAATACGGTCCTGGACTGCGTAAAGATATTTATTGAATGAATTATCTAGTTTTAGCCTTCATGATCTGTAACAACAATGTAATTTAATTTCGTGTTAAAATTTCCATGGCCTCGTGAAAGTCGATGTTGAATATATCAGACAATAATAAAGAACAATTGACTGTAGCAGATTTTGCGTTTTAATATTATACATGAAGATTTGATCTATTTATTTTTATTTTTTTTTATAATTTTAATGAATTTAACTTCCATTTGCAAAATTTTAATGTAGCCTATGTTCTTCTCCTGGTTATGAAGATTAAAAAATGTGCAAACTTTGGCACATGTCGGTCGAAGCGTGTAGATTTGTATAGAGAACATACACACACACACACACACACACACACACACACATACATACCCACATTCAATTCCATTACAAATGCTAGTCGCACTGAAACTGAAGTTGCTTAGCAACACTGAATTTGTACTCAAGTATCGAGTGTGGGTACTTTTTGAAAAGCTCTTAATGAGCACTATTCAAAAATAAAAAAACATATTTTGGGTGTTCCATTTAAAATAGGAGAGTTGGAGTTACTTAGAAAAAACTCGGTAATACCATTATTAAGTTCTTAGTACTCGTATATGCTTATCCTCACATACCAAGTTTCATATCACTGAACCGTATGCTTCAAAAGTTATTTAGGTAGTGCATTTATTATTTTAATATTTGATACACTTTTCTGTTTTCTTGACTTAGCAACACTGAATTTGTACAAAAGTATCAAGTGTGAGTAATTCTTGAAAATCTCTTAATGAGTACTATTCAAAAATAAAATAATATATTGAGTGTTCCATTTAAAATAAGAGAGTTGGAGTTACTCCCGGTTAAACCGGAAGTAGAATAAACTCGGTAATACCATTATTGAGTTCTTAGTATATGGTTATCCTCACAAGTTTCATGTCACTAAACCGTATGCTTCAAAAGTTATTTAGGTGGTGCGGGAATTTATCTTACTCTGTATATTAAAATACCTAAATTGTACAGGGTTGGGCAGATAAAACCAGCCCCATCTCATGTCATATGATTTGGAAAATAAATTATATTTCTTTTCTTCCTTTTTTCTTGAAAATGTAATTATGTTGGCTATACTGTATCTTTCGCGTGTTTTGTGTCATTGTTGTTGCGCCATTGTTGCTTATAACCTCTTCTGGTTGCTGTTTAAAAGTCAGACGTTCTAAACACGTAAAGAGTTATTTTTTAAATAAGCATGACTTATTCAATACCAGAGCGAATATTCATTGTGGAGGCGTACGTACAGACCAGCTCTATTAAGGGAACACAACAATTATTTAGAGACAAATATCCGCTTCGCTCAGTACCAGCGAAAAGCAGCATTCAAGATTTGGTGCGAAAATGGCGTACGACTGGATCCATAAAAAATGTAACAAGGAACAGAACTCCTTCTGTCCGGACTCCTCACCTTACGGCGCGAATTAATGAATTTATCACCCATGAGGAATTGACACGTGTTTTCATGAACCTGTTAAAACGTGCACAGACGTGTCTAGATGCAGATGGAGGGCACTTCCAACATTTATTATTAAGGTAAATGCGTTTTATTTTCATTCCATTTGAAGTTTGTTTCAAATCATTAGTACCTATCAATGTCATAACACGGGCCGGTTTTATCTGCCCAACCCTGTAGTTATTGTATACAAAATATCATCCTGCCTCAAATGAGTCACCATTGTAATCAGGAATGCAATGATTACAAAGCTATAATTATGGCGAAAATAATAATAATAATAATAATAATAATAATAATAATAATAATAATAATAATAATAATAATAATAATAATAGTACTTTTCTCTCCATTCACTATTATTTTGTAACCGCGTTGCTTCATTGTTGGCCTGCACGCAAATGATGTAGCAGGTACTGTCTTAGAAAAAACGTTCTGTCGTATAGTCCCAGAAAGGAGACAATGTGCAGTTGTATGTCGTCCCTTAGTAGTTAGAACTAGTGCCAGGAAAAAGAATTCAGCGTAAATGTGCGGTAAAGACTGTTAAAAAATAAATAAAATCCGTGGTGCTACAGCCCGTGAAGAGCCTAGACCGACCAGCCGGCTGCTGGCCTCACGCCCACATGCCGAAGCAGAGGTGGACGATCATCCAACCAGAATGGAGGTATCGTGTGGTTAGCACGATGATCCCCCCAGGCGTTATAGCTGGCATTCGCAACCGGATTTCGCTACCTATCGTAGCTCCCCAAGTGCATCACGATGCTGGGTGGGCACCGGTCCCATACACTGGCCGAAATTCCATGAGAAAATTTCTTCCCCCCCCCCTGAGGATTCGAACCAGCGCACATTCCGTAACGCGAGTCCTAGGCAGGATGCCTTAGACCACTACGTCACGGCGCGGGACTAACAAATACTTACTTACTTACTTACTTACTTACTGGCTTTTAAGGAACCCGGAGGTTCGTTGCCGCCCTCACATAAGCCCGCCATTGGTCCCTATCCTGAGCAAGATTAATCCATTCTCTATCATCATATCCCACCTCCCTAAAATCCATTTTAATATTATTCTCTCATCTACGTCTCGGCCTCCCTAAAGGTCTTTTTCCCTCCGGCCTCCCAACTAACACTCTATATGCATTTCGCCCATACATGCTACATGCCTGCCCATCTCAAACGTCTCGATTTAATGTTCCTAATTATGTCAGGTGAAGAATACAATGCGTGCAGTTCTATGTTGTGTAACTTTCTCCATTCTCCTGCAACTTCATCCCTCTTAGCCTCAAATATTTTCCTAAGCACCTTATTCTCAAACACCCTTAACCTATGTTCCTCTCTCAAAGTGAGAGTCCAAGTTTCACAACCATAAAGGACAACCGGTAATACAACTGTTTTATAAATTCTAACTATCAGATTTTTTGACAGCGGACTGGATGATAAAAGCTTCTCAACCGGATAATAACAGGCATTTCCCATATTTATTCTGTGTTTAATTTCCTCCCTAGTATCATTTATATTTGTCACTGTTGCTCTGAGGTATATGACTTATTCCACCTCTTCAAAAGATAAATTTCCAATTTTTATATTTCTATTTCGTACAATATTCTGGTCACGAGACATAATCATATACTTCGTCTTTTCGGGATTTACTTCTAAACCTATCTCTTTACTTGCTTCCAGTAAAATTCCCGTGTTTTCCCTAATCGTTTGTGGATTTTCTCCTAACATATTCACGTCATCCGCATAAACAAGCAGCTGATGTAAACCGTTCAATTCCAAACCCTCTCTGTTATCCTGAACTTTCCTAATGGCATACTCTAGAGCAAAGTTAAAAAGTAAAAGTGATAGTGCATCTCCTTGCTTTAGCCCACAGTGAATTGGAAACGCATCGGATAGAAACTGACCTATACGAACTCTGGTGTACGTTTCACTGAGACACATTTTAATTAATCGAACTAGTTTCTTGGGAATACCAAATTCAATAAGAATATCATATAAAACTTCTCTCTTAACCGAGTCATGTGCCTTTTTGAAATCTATGAATAACTGATGCACTGTACCCTTATACTCCCATTTTTTCTCCATTATCTGTCGAATACAAAATATCTGGTCAATAGTTTATCTATTACGCCTAAAACCACACTGATGATCCCCAATAATTGACTAACAAATAAATAAGTAAATTAATTTTTTTTCTCTCTACGAGGACTGGAGGGGAATATCCCTGTGCACCGCGACCTATTATGCACCCTGAGATATGTTGCAAGTCCACCGACTACACCTACGCCGAACCGACCTAACCGTTAACACTCTAACGACCAGTCCTGCCGTCCTTCCAAATCCGTGTACCATTCCACCCCAACAGCCCCTGTCTCCCCAACGGTCTGAGGTGTAGGCCTCCTCTTCCGTCGGCTAGCCACCAGCTACCACGCAAGTAAATTAATTTAACAAAAATAAAAAAAATAAATAAAAATAAAGGAATGCATGACAGCGATGTTGAACATACGACCGACTGATTCCGAAACAGGCACTCTGTCCGCTAGAATAAAGCCATCCGTGAAAACATTCCATATTAACAAATGCAATACTCCAGGATATGACTATATCTCGAAAGTGGACATTAAAGCCTGGTTTAGACGGTGCAAGCACAGTCTAATACATACAGTCACGCAACTCATACGTATAAAATATGCCAACATTTGACAGCTGGCGCGACAGTAGTCCTCTAGCGGCAGGCAAGTTAAAAGTGTGCACACGACATATGATAACACGTCAGAAAACGGGTTTTGCGTAATTTATTTTATATTTTTATGCTGTACAGTAAATGTATATGGTTCTTATTAATTTTACTTTAGAATCCTAGAAGAATTTCATACGCAATTAATCTACAAGTTTCAGAAACTGGGAATGAACGTAATTCTTTCTGCTCCTTAAAACTGAATCAGGGCCCTGAGCATGTATCATGGTTTGAAATAATTTAATTGTTTCGTACATGGATGGTTAATTCAATTCATTCCTAAAGATATTTATGAATCATTGGAACTCTATATTTCCTGTGAGAAGAGTAAAAATTAGTATCTTCAAAATTGTAGGGCATATCTCGTAGGGTACATCGCGTGGTGAATGCTCTCCCTATTTCCTGAGAAATTATCGATTTTGCATACCGCAAATTGGGGTAAACTCGGCCGCTGAGGTAAACTTGAAAATAAAGAAAAGGGGAGGATTTAAATATTAATATGAAGTTCATTATTTTTCCATTTCTTAAGAACCGGTATTTCCTTTATTATTTTGAGTCACAAATAGTGCTGATGTTATGGTTTAAATTTGTATGGTAATTTTACCGCTTTTTACATTACATTTCCAGTTTTCACACATAATGCCTAATTTTAACTTATCCTACCTATATAATACGTAATTTACATGCACTTACTGTTAATATGATGTAGGTGAGAACAAATAAATGAACACACAATTTTGTTGAAAAAATTGTAACTTCAATTAACTCAGAAAATGTAGGACTAATTTTATTTTCAGAGCAGAAGTGGTGTAAGTCAAAAATGGGTAATGAGGGGTTAAAGTACACATTCTATAAAATAGAGCGCAAAGTGGCAGTTAATATTGAATGTATTTAAACTATTAATTGTCAGTGAATAGCACGAAGGATATATTAATTGCTACTTTGCCCTGTATTTTACAGAATTTTTACTTTAAACCTCATTACCTGATTTTGACTTACACCACTTCTGCACTGAACGGCTTAAATAATCACTGGGAATGTAAAATCAACACCAATAACAGTCATGCAAATTATTACAGAAAAGATTGCTTTTTATATTAAATTTAAAAAGCCTCTTTTATTTCTTGAGAACTTAATAAGTCTGGCACAGGAATCTACACCAACACATCAGAAATTTATCGACACAGTCTGGATTTATTCAAGAAGTGAATATTTTGCAAAAGGATTACTATACTCCATGAATTCTTGCAAAATTATCACCATGATACCTACTTGAATGCTATATAACATTCTTGAAAAATATAAAGAAAAAAACACGAATACAAAAATTATGAAATTACTTGCATTAAAAACTGTAGATATATTATCCAAAATCGGAATGGTTACACATTTACACATATGATCTCTGCAAAAAAATAATATACTGTAACAGGTATTTACTTTGTTTTTATTTAAACTGTCCTTCCTGGCATACAAATAGGTAACTGATAAGTAATAAATGTTTTATAGAACACAATACGTAGGCTACCTACAACGTGGATTATTGGTTATGACTGAGTTATGATTTTCTCTTGGTCTTTGGGGAATCTGAAGAACGACAAATTCGGAGATTTAAACTTGTTGTTACTGCAATTTTCGTCATTGCACACATTGCCTTTATTCCGACGCATGATTAAAACGTTATTATAACATCTCGCATACCTTTAAAGCATGTGCTGGCTGTATCAACCCTATGACCAGTGCCTTGCCTGCCGCTTGGGCGCTAGTGTCGCGAATGTTGGCAAAAAAAGTGTTGAAGTTGCGCGACTGTAAGTATTAGACTGTGGTACAAGTTTCTGTGATGGATTCCAAGGTGGCTGCGCTGATGGCTGCCCTGCGTGCTCACTTGGTGGCTCCCGTGTTGGCTACGGTGATGGAAGTTGTTCACACGGAGCTGCCTCTTTTCACAGTTCAAATTGGAAAATCATCTGCTGTTTCATCTGTTGCCAACACTCATGGTCAGAAAGAAACTAAACCGTGAGTGAAAAACAACTAAAGTCCTACATTAACCGTAGTAAATGTCGTAATAAAGTAATTAAGCCATAAGTACAAAATAGCTAAAGTCCGATATTTAATTCTTGTTTCTTAGAAACTAAAGAATATAGAAAAAACAGGTTTAGTTGGAAAACAACGAACATGGCGACATGGTTTCAGAGGTGATATTATATGATCAACTTTGGTTCCAGCCTGCAAACCATCACGAAAAATCGCAAGGAACCTACCCTCGAAATCCAGCAAGCTAGCCATCCACGGAGCCACCAGACCGCATTACTTCCGGCAAGTGACCATGCAGGTTACCCATCCGCGCAGCCACCTTGGAATCCATCACAGAAACACGCACCGTCTGAACCGGGCTTAACTTGATTTAGGCCTACTTGAAATTAATTAGACATGGTTCGCATTAGTTGTGGAAATATGTTTTGCCCTGTGACTTATAAATAAAGGAATTGGGTGTGAAAATCGTTATTCCTTAACTATATGTAACTTAAATCTTAATTACCATTTAATATTTTATTATGCTTAATAGTCTACACCGGACGCTAAGGCTAAGCGATCGACGAGCCCTGCATTCTCTTGTTCTCTTATTTCAAATTCTGCGCACCGCTACCCCAATATATTTGGCTTCTCGTTTTCAAAATTTATCCTCATATCATCAGCTAAGTACAAGATCTCATTATAACAATTTACTCATTATACCCTACCACAAGACATCTTTATATTCTTCATCCTATACAGTTTCAGTTGCTAGAAATTGGAACTCGCTTCCGAGTGATATAAGGGGTTGTTGGACAATTGCTTCATTTAGGTCAAAATTACATAAATTCTTACTTAACAGATGAATTGCTGATTAATATTTGTTACTTATAATGAAAGTAACATCTGTCCATTCTTATTATTATTATTATCTTTAATTTCTCTAAATAGATTTACAAAACCTCTAATGGCAATTACATTAATATTCTCATTATAGAAATATATATATATATATATATATATATATATATATTCTCCCTTTAACATAGTCCTAGTAAGCTTATATTAAATTAATTTTCATCATTTTACTAGCTATCTCAAATATTAAATTAATTATAATTCATTGAATTAAATTAGCTCATAAATTAAGTTACTACTTTACCTTATAGATTTATCTAAATTTAAATAAATGTGTAGTGAAGATTACTGCTGGAGAACCTTTTAAGTGTAGTGAAAATATTTGTAATTTAAATTTATGTATTGTATTGATTAAGGCTGGTTGAGTGGAAGAGAAGGCCTTATGGCCTTAACTCTGCCAGCGAAAATAAAACATTATTATTATTATTATTATTATTATTATTATTATTATTATTATTATTATTATACAGCGCTATGCTTTTGTGCATTATTATAGCTAGCGATAAGATATGAACATGGGCACACTAGATGCTATAATAATGGTTCATAATAGACATTTTATACAAAATGGTCAAGAAGATGGATCCAGAGGGATTGTTATTGTTTGCGCTGGCTTTAGAACAGAAGCACAAAAACAGGATTCATGAAATTTATAATCGTTTTCTTTCCCAAGGAAATTTAGTTTTTCAGCAGAATAACACTCCGCGTACACCGCCATAAACATTCAAAGATGATACACGGGAAGGCCTGAAAAAGAGATTGACAAATATCGAAAATATCGAAACAACCCACTCAAAATCCAGATCAGTTGTGGGATCAAGTTCTGGCTACTTGGGAAGGATTTGCACCCATTTTTCCGAAATCAAATTTCCGACTGACCATTTTTCCGAAACCCTCTTTTCCGAATGATCATTTTTTCGAATGACCATTATTCCGAATGGACATTTCTCCAAATTATTAGTATTCATTAATATCTTGAAATGAACAAGTCTTGAAATTACCAAGTCGCAATGGATGTACAAATTATTACTTCAGGTAAACGGGCTATGAAATTACACTGGTTAATAGTGATTTTGTTAAATGTAAAATTTATGCTGTTTCTTATATAATTTCATCTGCTAATTGCAGAAATGAAATCAGAATTTTTCTACCACCCACCATTTTTCTGTCACTTTAGAATAATCGTTTATATTTTTATTGCTATATACAGTCCTTAACATGCTAATGAAAAAGAAAATATTTGGAATATTTCATTTTATTGCTTTAACAATTCACTCATAACTTTAGATCAATGTTGCCTGTGAAGTCAGAATTCATAAAAATAAATTTATTTAAGACTATGTGAGTTAGTATTAATTCTGAGTTGAGTTGGAACTTACATTCATGAAACAAGTTTCATAACCTGTCTTTAGTTTGTCCTAATTTTGAGTGTGGTAAAAGTATCTTATAAAGTGAAACATACCTCGAAATAGTGTATAAATGATAAACAATTTTTGTTAAGTTTGTGATTAGTTAACTTTGAATTTTACTACACTAGTTAAAAGAGCTTACGAGTATTTTTTTGATTGCAAAATAGATAACATGAACAGGTCCCCTGAAACCTGTTGCGCTCCATGTGATTCTATTAACTGGTTGGCTAAAAAGATCCCGTCATATGCCTTTTCCACTTCCAATGGTATGCCGAGTAGCTAGGATCATTCAACAGACTGTTACTTTCTAGAAACCACAGATCAGAAGATTACAGAGAACTTGTCAGCGAGATGATTCAGAACTGTAATGTGATGGGATGCCATATCTCTCAAGATAACTTTTTGGATGCTCATCTATTTTTTTCTTTTCTCAAAACCTTCGGTAGTGAGCGAAGAACATGTGGAGCGTTTTCATCAGGATTTTTCTGAATTGGACAAGCACTCCCAGAAAAAATGGAGCCCAAATATTCTGTCAGACTACTGCTGGACACTCAAAAGAGATATTTCTCAAGCGAAGTATAGTCTAAAACATATTTCACACATATTTTAGATAAATAAATATGATTTTAGATAAAATGTTACAAGATTTCAATACTAGAAAGGTTTGAATTATATTTGAAGGGTCCACTGCAAGAATGATGGATGATTGTGAATTACAGGAACACCACTTCTTACTTTTTTCAAAATCACTGAAATAAACTTAAAACGAAAGTATTACAAAAAATCGTGTTAGAAGATTGAATTTGTGTATTTTTGGTCCAGGGAGCATCCGCTTTTTGGTGTAAAGATAATTCGTTTGGAGTGTTTCTTAATTGAAATTATGAAATGGCGTTCCTGTGCTTCACATTTAATTCACTTTCTTGTCGAAAATGAACCAAGACTGTCAATGCATAGCTTAAGACACATAGAATGTACATAGAGAGTTATATGGCATTAACACTGATAGTCATTGTCCAGTAATGATTGGAAAATCACAGTTAAGCTTTGAGCGCTAATCATTTCAAACTTTCAATTGCTTCTCCTGAAAAATATATTCCAAATGACATCCATCATTCTTGCAGTGGACTCTTCATTTCATATAATTATTCAAAAGCCCTGAAAACAGATTTGAAATCAGCACGAAAAATGCTATAATAATGACCCATTCTTTATCTTTTAACAAAAAAATATGTTTAATTTTGTTGACCAGTGTTATTAATGAATGGTTATAAATTAATACTAGTGGCTTGTAGCAGCAACTGCTACTTGATAAAAATGGAAAATCACAATAAAATTCCTATACACAAAGTTCCACATTAATCATACTATTCATGACCTTAAAAAATCTAACACAGCTGTATTAATAACTCAAATGAAGGTGAAGTAGTACATTACGTGAAGCACTGCCCACTGCACAACACTACGAAATGAACTGCAAGATGTCCTACGGTATACGTGTTTGCTGCGATGGACGTACATATTTTTTAAATTATTTCACATCGTAATATGTAATACTTTCTTCACGCAAAATTTCACGTCTTGAAACGTTGTTACAAACATCATTTTCTACATAGGATATTCGTTTATGAGTTCTTAATGCAGTTACATTTCTAAACGTCCAACCACATTTCCTTGGTCGACCAGCTACACTCATATTAATGAACTCATGAAGAAGAACTAAATTCACAACTTAACAACACTATTACTTTTTTAGTAACACCAGATAAAAATCATACGTACAATATTGAAGCACGAAAAAATACGTAACAGTTGAAAGATGATCGGTAAACAATTATTATCGATGTCTCGAAAAGCATGATATTGTGACGTCAACATCTCGCATGTACAGAAGGCTTCGATAACTACATTTATGAACGTTTTAAGGAAACACGATGTTTTATTGTTTGAAATTTCATTACCGGTATTTGAAATGCAGCCTTTCCTATATACAAAGCCCCACATTACTGACACCATTCACGACCTCCAAAAACCTCAAAAAGCTGTATGGTTCACTGAACTTGTAAATATTTATGTGGTTAAGTACTCTTTGTTCCTTGTGACAGCTCACAAATAGTGAGAAGATTTCTAAATTAAAACTCAAATGAAGATAAAGTAAATTACATGAACACGGCCCTCTGCACAGCACTACAAAACGAAATGTAAGATGTCCTACTTACGGCATACGGTTTACTGCTACGGGCGTACATTTTTTTTTTTTTAAATTTCAAAGCTTTTTATGAACTTCGCTATAAATCATTTAGATTTTCCCGCAATATTAATATTATTAGCTTTCGATTGAGACATCACACAATCTTACAGAATGTATAGTTTTCATAAAATTTCCCGTCACAGTTCAAATTAAATATACAGGATTAGTTAAAAGTCCCGCACTACCTAAATAACTTTTGAAGCATACGGTTCAGTGGCATGAAATTTGGTATGTGAGGATAACCATATACGAAGAAAATAATGGTATTACCGAGTTTTTTCTGCTTCCGGTTTAACCGGAAGTAACTCCAAATCTCTTATTTTAAATGGAACACCCAATATATATTTTTATTTTTGAATAGAGCTCATTAAGAGCTTTTCAAAAAGTACCCACACTTGATACTTCCATACAAATTCAGTGTTGCTAAGTCAAGAAAACAGAAAAGTGTATCGAATATTAAAATAATAAACGCACCACTTAAATAACTTTTGAAGCATACGGTTCAGTGATATGAAACTTGGTATGTGAGGATAACCATATGCTAAGAACTCAATAATGGTATTACCGAGTTTTTCTACTTCCGGTTTAACCGGAAGTAACGCCAACTTTCTTATTTTATATGGAACACCCAATATATATATATATATATATATATATATATATATATATATATATATATATACATATATATTAGTGCTCATTAAGAGCTTTTCAAAAAGTACCCACAGTCGATACTTCTGTACAAATTCAGTGTTGCTAAGTCAAGAAAACAGAAAAGTGTATCGAATATTCAAATAATAAAATACTCCTTCCTTAACAAAAACAAAACAAAGCTAGCACACCTTCTAAATTATGTGTTCAAATTGATAGCCCTCAGCTGCTTTACAATGTGTCACTCGATCATAGAAACCATTTAAGGAATGATTTAACCAGGCTTTAGGAATATCTTGCACCACTTCCATTTTTATTTAGCAACACTGAATTTATACAAAAGTATCAAGTGGGGGTACTTTTTGAAAAGCTCTTAATGAGCTTTATTAAAAAATAAAAAAACATATTGGGTGTTCCATTTAAAATAATAGAGTTGGAGTTACTTCCGTTTAAACCGGAAGTATAAAAAACTCGGTAATACCATTATTGAGTTCTTAGCATATGGTTATCCTCACATACCAAGTTCATATCACTGAACCGTATGCTTCAAAAGTTATTTAGGTGGTGCGTTTATTATTTTAATATTCGATACAGTTTTCTGTTTTCTTGACTTAGCAACACTGATGGCCGTGTACACCATTCTCGATCATCTAGCCCGTTTATCAGCAATCGCGGAAACATGGTTAATTCTTGACAATGATCAAGTTACAGATGCGGTGCACCGACATTTTCCCTCGATCAACTCAGTACCGTCAGCTAACGGTACGCTCGCTTGAGAAGAATCATCTGAGCGCTAGGTTACCGCGTATAAAATAGCGAACGAACGCACGCTGTCAATTATCGCTTCGTTTTTGTTTGTCGGACTGCTTTCAAACATCCTCGCAGTTTTCAAATAACAAGTTCCAATAATCATGGAAGAAAAAAAGAAATGAGCACCGAACTTCTCAGAGTTTGAAGTGGGAATTCCTTTAGAACTCGTCAGCAATTATGCATCCATATTACAGAATAAAAGTACCCTACTGACGGAAGTTCTCTAAGAGAAAAGCAGGCTACCTGGTTGGATTTAACCTCACAATTCACATGAGTTATACGTGTTTACATAATACCACATAATTTGTAACGTAATTTATACAGTGGTTATTTCATATTATTGATAATAATTGGGAAAATTTCAGTATACGGATACCTCACTGACAATTATCTTGAAATAGGCTACTAAAAAGAGCAGATTTGTATGTGTTTGTCGAATGCTCATCATCTTGCTTACGAAAAGACACATTTCAGTGCCAATAATTTATTTGGGAAAATTTCAGTATACGGATACCTCACTGACAATTATCTTGAAATAGGCTACTAAAAAGAGCAGATTTGTATGTGTTTGTCGAATGCTCATCATCTTGCTTACGAAAAGACACATTTCAGTGCCAATAATTATTTGGGAAAATTTCAGTATACGGATACCTCACTGACAATTATCTTGAAATAGGCTACTAAAAAGAGCAGATTTGTATGTGTTTGTCGAATGCTCATCATCTTGCTTACGAAAAGACACATTTCAGTGCCAATAATTTATTTGGGAAAATTTCAGTATACGGATACCTCGCTAACAATTATTAAAAAAAAAAAAAAAAAACAGTTCGTCTGTGTATGTCGAATACGTATCATCATGCATACGAAAAGGAAGTTTTTAGTGCCAATTTATTTTGTGTGCACAAGGTTGGAATTTTGGAGTAGGTTAAGAGGGAAAGGAAAGTATCCTTGTTCTGAAATTTATCCATTTATTTTGTGTTCACAGGGTTGAAATTTTGGAGTAAGAGGGAAAGGAAAGTATCCGTGTAATTTCTCTTAATTGAAGTGTAAACAGCCTAATTGTCCAAAACGTCGTGTAGGTCCTAATAGTTTCAAACGGCAAACCTATAGCTAATAAGTGATAATCTCGGATTCTACAAAATGGTCATTTAGTTTTGCTATATTATTACCGGCATAGAATAACTACTTTATTATTATGTTAACAAAATTGGACAGTTAGGCCAAAATAATATTTTGTCCTCAAGTAAAGTCACGATCTTCCAAAGCAGAAACATATAAAACATTAGTCTATTTTGAGAAAAAAAAAAACATTTTTATTATTCACCTACAAACTTACTCTTTCTACAATAACACCAATTCTGTTATTTCCGCAGTGATTTGCGTGTTCAAGATACATAATTTCATCTTCAATTCCATCAAGCACGTCAAATCGTGCCGCCATTTTGGTTTTCTCGACTTGACCATGTTCAATTCAAGATAATCGGTCCCACACCCGTGATCAAATTTGATCATCATCAACTCGCTTGTTTAACTTTGATCGAGATTGATACTCAGCAAATTGGCGTTGAAGATGGTCAAGTGCCGACTTAACCATTGTCAAATTTTAATCGAGAATGGTGCACAGGGGCATGAATCTGTACAGAAGTATCGAGTGCAGGTACTTTTCGAAAACCTCTTAATGACCACTTCTCTTCGAAATCTTGAACTCTTCTATTACTTCGTGCCTGTCTTCTCGCTTCACTTAACTTTCTTCCCACCACAATCTGAACGCACGCTCTAGCCATGAAACAATACTAACAATACCATCCCATCGCACCTCCTCATACTCATCCTCTTTCACAATAGCCCTGCCATGACTCTGGAATTCGTTACCTGCTAGCATCAGGGACTGTCGAAATAAAATTGAATTCAAACGCAAACTTACTAGGTACTTGGTCAGTAATTGAGACTCGTTCAGACATGGTTTCTTGTAAATAGTTCACTTAATATGTCACGAAATATTTCAATATCCGGTAATTACATCACTATAGATTTTTGTTATTGTAGGTTTAATTTGTAATTCAGTAAATACAAAAATATAATTTGTTCTTAACTTATATGATAAAATGTCTAGCTTTCATTAATCAGGTAATCTTGTCGTACTTTAATTTTTATTGTAATTGTAATTGTAAATTTAATATTAATTGTAATTTTATTGTTCATATTATAGTTGTAATCCCCTGGTAGAGGGGCAGAGAAGGCCTGACGGCCTTATCTTTACCAGGTTAAATAAATAAATACTAATACTAATATATTACTTACTTACTTACTTACAAATGGCTTTTAAGGAACTCGAAGGTTCATTGCCGCCCTCACATAAGCCCGCCATCGGTCCCTATCCTGTGCAAGATTAATCCAGTCTCTATCATCATATCCCACCTCCCTCAAATCCATTTTGATATTATCCTCCCATCTACGTCTCGGCCTCCCTAAAGGTCTTTTTTCCTCCGGTCTCCCAACTAACACTCTATATGCATTTCTGGATTCGCCCATACGTGCTACATGCCCTGCCCATCTCAAACGCCTGGATTTAATGTTCCTAATTATGTCAGGTGAAGAATACAATGCGTGCAGTTCTGCGTTGTGTAACTTTCTCCATTCTCCTGTAATTTCATCCCGCTTAGCCCCAAATATTTTCCTAAGCACCTTATTCTCAAACACCCTTAACCTATGTTCCTCTCTCAAAGTGAGAGTCCACGTTTCACAACCATACAGAAGAACCGATAATATAACTGTTTTATAAATTATAACTTTCAGATTTTTGGACAATGCTAATATATTGGGCGTTCCATTTAAAATAATAAAGTTGGAGTTACTTCCGTTTAAACCGGAAGTATAAAAAAACTCGGTAATACCATTATTGATTTCTTAGTATATGGTTATCCTCACATACCAAGTTTCATGTCACTGAACCGTATGCTTCAAAAGTTATTTAGATGGTGCGGGACTTTTAACTAAGCCAGTATAGATTATAAAGGTAAAAATGGTCCTGGTGGAAATATATATTGGGAATGTGTAAGACTGAGACGGAAGGAGTGTTCAGCAAGAGCCATAACAGATAGAAATGATGAAGAAATAGTCATTCTTAAAAGTGTTGATGTGTCGCCTCACTGTATGCTCCGAATAGAGAGGAAGCACAAGCAGAGTTGGTGAAAAGTAGAAATGAGATTGGGAAGGAAGGTAAAAGCACAGCCAAGAAAGCGTTGGATAGCAGTACAAAACAGAATCAGGGCAATAACATTGGAATACGAAACATACAAGGAAGAAAACCGCCGTCTTCAGTACTTGAGAATAATTGGGTACAATTTAAGGTTCTGAAAAGGCAAGAAATACTGGCCATCTAATAAATTCAATTTTAATTGTAAAATCACAATAAATTTAATGTTCTCGTAACTTTATCAATTATTTCATTTAATATTCTTGATTTCGGAAAACAGATCCTATGAAAAATGGTCATTCGAAAAGGAGGCATTCGGAAAAATGTTCACTTGGAAAAAAGGACATTCGGAAAAACTGGCATTCGAAAAGTTGATTTCGGAAAAATGACCTGTAACCCCTTGGAAGATCTCACTGAAGACCAGAACTATTTTCGGGATATGGTGGACTCAATGCCCAAAGATGCCAGGCAGTGATAGACGCCGGTGGCATGTGGACAAAGTATTAGATCCACATGTGTATTTTTTTATTTTTCTTTAATTTTTTTGTTTATATTTGTTTTATTTCGGGAAGAAAATTGATCTTCCAAGAGATTTTTACTCGGATATTTGCTGCAACAGGGGAAATAAACGACAATCTTTCACCGCGTTAGACAATCCATGTCCCGCAGATTGAAACCTTTATGTACTATACGGGTCTATTGAGGTATTTTCGAATATCTTGCAGTGATTTTTGTGTGTAAATGGGTCCCCTCTAGTGGCCTGCCCTTTGTACTACGCCACTAGAAGGAATCCAAAAGGTGGAAATTAAACTGAGACCATTCGATCCGACACCGGGATGAGAATCCGGTGTGGCTTAGTGGTTAAAGCATCAGCACGTAGAGCTGAAAACTCGGGTTCAAATCCGGGTGTCGGAGAGAAATTTTCTCTGTTCTTTCATCGTATGATGACCGAGAATATCTGCATGGAAACTTCTTATGTATTTCGGTACATTAAAGTAATATATCCATACAAACTGTTATCATTTTCAATTGCTCGATTTTCTTTTGATGGCAATCATAGACTAGAAACTTATTTTGCATAAATACGAATTTGCAAATGCTATAAAAAATTTAGTTGCTCATTTTGCGATATCAAGATATAAAGCAAAAACTGATCTACGCTCGGCGAAAAAAGTATAGTTTCAATATTCCATCAGTTCATATATAATTCAATACCGGTAAGTATTTCCTTAACATTTTTTTAAATTATACCCAGTTGAACGCAACTGTCTAAATACAGATTCAATATCCATCGATGACTGTCATAATTGTCTTGCGTTTCTTCCATGAAAATACTCAAAAAGCTGTTTAAAATTATGGAAACATAATTGCATATCCACAAAAAACAAACTCTATATTTGTCGTATCATACGACACACAACTACATTTTTCACGAGTTTTTTAGTGCACTGGTATGAACCAAATTTCTTTTTTTTTCAAGTAATATCGACTAGAAATCAAGTTTCCTTATAACTTCTCTATCGACATCTTGGTCTTGAAAGCTACTATTCGAAGCGTTTACGTTTCGAAAAATACATATCAATAAGATAGACCAGTCAAGAAGCCAAAGGGTATTGGAACATAGGTTTACATAATCCGATTTCTCATCTTGCAGATATCGGTAAGTAAAAGGTTGGATGGTATTTACTGGTTTTAGAGTAAAATTGTCTTTTTAGAGTTTACAGGAATTTGTATTTTTGAATGGAGTTAAATACAAGTACGGTAGTTGGGGGGGGGGGTGTCGCAAACAAATGCCTCGGCCAAAAATGGGTCGCGTCTTCAAAAAGTTTGGGAACCACTGACCTAGAAAATGAAAATGACCAGCTCCACTAGGTCCATGGTAATATACTAATTTTACTTAGTTTGTATTTTACTTTTTGGTCCAGGGAAAATACCCGTCCTTGACAACGCTCGCAAAAATACGATTATTATTGTTATTATTATTATTATTATTATTGTTATTGTTATTATTATTATTATTATTATTACTACACATTTATTGAAGAGGTGTAACTGTAGAATTGAAACTATGTTAATAATGCATATACAATATCAAAAATTTGCATTTTAAATTTAGTTTAAATTGCACATTCGCTATACAGGCCGTGTCACAAAGCTACATTTTCAGCTGAAGTGTACTAGATTGTTGACTAAATAGCCGGATGTGACATCAGAATTTACGATCCGAAGCTGCGTAGTGAATAGCAATCAAGTCCGTAGTAGTCAGTAAACGAAAATTCTTGCTTGATTGTTGACTTGTAGGCCTGTACTAAACAAACATGGATACCTCATTAACAATAAAATTGGGGGTTATGAAATCTGTCACAGACAGTGTATGCGGGATGACTTAAGGAAAAGTGGAGTTGTTTCGTATCAGAGTAGGCTATATGGCACGTGCCGAGTTTTCCGTCTTTTGTGTACTTGGCGAGTACAGCAGCAAACAGAACGAAGGAACCCGGTCCGTTCATAGTAACATTGCAACGTAATGTGGGCAGTTGTGTTATCCTGCTCAAGTATTTAGTACGCGTTGAATAGTGTTTTGCTGACCCATTCATAATGTCGAAGGCAAAACGTTCAATTCGCTCAGAGATACGAAGTGCAATGAAGTATAGGAGTGACATTTTATGTATATTAACGAAGACAATATTATCGTGTGTAATGTATGTAAAATTGAAATAAAAACCAGAACTCGGCTATAGAGAAACATTGCAACAGTACATCGCACAGGAAATGCGTTGGAATGAAATCTGAGGCACCATCTACATCATCATCATCATCATCATCATCATCATCATCATCATCATCATCATCATCATCATCATCATCGAGTCTAAACGAAACGTTTTTCAAAGACATGTGCAACATGATGCTCAATGCAAATATGCCTCTAAAGCAGCCGTGGCGAAAATGTGATCGTGCGCCGAGCCACTGTGTGACCTGCAACGTGCATAGCACCTATGGAGGGAGGCGGATACTCGAAGGGGAAGTGAAGCAACTATCTGACTTATTAACGGATTTTCATTTTCTTTACGTCAAGTACTTGAATATAATTTCATACAGTACAAGGTTACAAACTAATGTTTAGTATGTGTAACAAAGAAAGAAATGAACAAGAAAACATAGGTTATCACAACCTATTAACTGACTTCAGAATGTTTCTGCGACAGAGTTTCAAAATCAGGAATTATATCACTTACTGCCAGTCGTAGTAGATCACGAAGGTATTTGTCTGTAAGTCGTGATCTAAATTTGGTTTCTACTATTTTCATTGTTGAAAATAATTTTTCACAAACGTAAGTTGTAGCGAACATGGCTTCAACAAGCAAGCGAAAGAACGAAGCTTCGGATATTTATTTTTTGGCAAAGTTTTGAAAAGTTTAACATTTGTCAAGTCCTCACATCTAACTTTCATTTAATATCACATTGTAAATCTGTGCGCTTAAATTGAAGATCTAACCGCATTATTCGTACATGTGCTGAAAAATAATCGACGTACAGAGATTATGATGATGATGATGATGATATAATAATAATAATAATAATAATAATAATAATAATAATAATAATACTTAACCTTTTAATGTTTCATGAGTGACATGTATATAATGCCGTTTTATGTTATACAACCGTTTTCCTCGCAATACTTCTGAACAACCATACATTTAATATTCTCATCATATTGGCAGCAAAAAAAATGCGTCCTCCCATCCTACTTGGAACTGTCGTTTTGTAGAGGTACATGGTTTCAAGAGAGACATTGCGACGACGCCACTCGCAGGTCAGAGACAAATACAAATGGAACGGACTTTGACTCCAGTGAGTGAGAGGGTGGGGGTTGGAGGAGGTAGGAAGCAAGAGAAATGCACAGCTATCATTGCGAGCCACAATGTGCTCATGAGTCACAGCTGCTCTAAAGAAATTGAGTGATCCCGATTTTAGAGGTTTTCTTCAGAAATACACACATCAGCAGATTACGAGCGAATCCGTGCTAGCTACGTAAAAAATATGTAACTCAGTGTTATAACGACGGCATGAACAGAATTAAATAACATGTAAGTGACAACAAAATATGTGTTTCAATTGATGAGACTAGTGATGTTTTAGGAAAACGTGTGGCTAATGCGGTTGTAGGTGTTTTGTCACCTAATAAAGCAGATATCGTCAACTCGACTGAAAACGGGCATGGGCATGGGTGGGCAACTCGTGCTCTCAAAGTGTCAACACAATCTCAGTGCAGGTACAACGGACTCTGTACTAGCTGTACTGTCTGTGTGCGGTTCTTTCAAGACACAAGTTCGATTGCGTCTGCAGTGAGTGGCGGCTCGTTTTAAGTGAAAAACAATATAATCCTTAGATCATTTCCCTTTAGTTACGAGTAAAAAGAGCATTTTTTTTATTAAGAAGAGCGGTAAAGCTTGTATTCTATTACACTTTCTTACGCATGACATTTTATGTTACAAATAAACAGTGAAGGTTTTAGTAAAGAAATACTGTCTGCATCTGCTTTAGAACAGCTAAAGGTAAAAATGAGATATCAACAAGGTGAGACTGATATCAAATATTATTAGCACGTTGTGCGTGCGAGTTACAGAATTGCACGACATATAATCCACTAGCTAAGAACGTTTATGGATAAATTTGAAATGTGGTACTATCATGTAGAATATAGACAACTTCATTTTCTTTGACTATAAACTATCTTGAAGAGTGATAACAAAATCTTCTTATCAAATATAAGACCCTACTTCAAGACCTACTGCTAAGTTTGGAGAAACAGTGACAATTGACAAGGAATGAAAATTTTTCTGAAATATTTTTGGCTTACGCCGCCGATAGAAAATCCTGAAAATTTATAGCTTGAATTAATAAAACTACAGAACAGCACGCCACTCAGATTCCAGCAAAATCAGGAATCGAACTGTTTATAATGTTGCCTAAGTAAGAATTTCCAAAAATACTCTTTGCTTCCATATATACTATATGTGCTTGAGTCAGAGTTTAATACAAGAAAGAAGTGTAAAAGCACTCAAAGTAAATAAAGAAATTAGAAGTAAGCTTATTTCATCTGCCGTGACATGTAAAAAATAGTTCCTTGAATTTGTTATTGTTTGCGTATATAGACTATTACCTTTCTGAGAACAGAGGAATACTCTTTAATGTATAAAGATTTGTAAATTCTCGCGTTCTACGTTTCAAATAGGACATATAATAAGAAATATTAACAAATAGTGTAATAATAAATAAGTGTTGCAGCTATATTTGTTGTATCTTGAAAAGGTTGTATTCAGTTTGTGTTTCCAGCACTAAACTAATTTACAAAGCTAGAAAATAATATAATTTTGTTATGTGTTTAGGTATAGTCTGTCTAAAATTACTATAATTATTGTACCATGCGTCATTCTGAAATTCAAATCATAGAATAGATATCACGATCACTTGCATGAGCCGCCAGAGCGCACCGTGGCTTTTGCAGCGAAACTACAAACAACTTGTAACTGCTGCGGCTGGCTCCGTCTGCCTTTCTCTCTTTCAAGGTTTTTTAGCACACGAGTTGCCCATCCATGGGCATGGGCGCTCATCACTGCTTCCGTGCGGGGCAAGCGTGCATTACCTCGTGCTCGGCATTATACAACCCTGTCTCCCGTTCAGTAGCGGCTCTTGGTAGAAGCTAACTGCAATGTTGAATAGAAGTAGTATGTCTCAACAGTCGTCAGGAATTTCATTCACAGTTTCAAGACTTGAACGTATGATGTCAGATTTCAAGATTTTCATAACCTAGCGTTGGGAAAAATCGTTCTTTTTCTGGAACTTTTCCAAGAGTTCCGTTTCCAAGAAAGTACTAATTCCAAAGAACAGTTCCGAAATAGCAGCAAGCGCCTGACTTAACGTAATAATCATCAAAATTTTATATTGTTTCGGAACTAGTTCCGTTTTAAAAAATCTTATACCATAATGCAATTTGAACCACGACTATACAGTCAGGTGTAACAGTAATTTATACAAACCATAAAACATTGCAATGATTTGATCATTCCTACTGTTAAATAAGGGACATTACTACTACGTGATAGTAGTCTATATTGAAGCTTCATAATTTATTTGTAATAACTAAGCTGCAGATTTATGCCTATTTTAATCCTTAACCTGAAGGCGGAAGGTTTTAGGTTACATATCCATTTTAAGACATTGTGAGTATTATATGCGAATTCTATAGTGCCTATAATTGCCTATTTCACTAGTAAATGCCTATTTTCTTATAAATGCCTAAAAGTTGCCTAAATACCCGTATTATATATTATTATACTTGAATTTACTGTCCATTCTATCGACATTTTTTGAATCTGTAACTTCTTTTTTATCTAGCTGAGGGAAGTGATATAGCACTATCGATAATTATGAGTGTTACGTTTTACTGCCAGCAGAGCGCGGAGAAATTCGAATAATTTAAAATCAACCAATAAGAAAAAATGTATTTCGAAAACCGCATGAATCATTGTGTTAGTTGACTAGGGTAGTTGTTTCAAACTGTGTATCCGTTTTGTGAGTTTGTGAATTGAGTATAGAGTTGAGTTTTCTGCTGTAATACGTGAAGTATACCGTGGAGATATGCCAAAGGAAAAAGTCATCAGAAGCACTGATTGGAAAATACATGGACATTACTGCGTTCCCACTGGTTTGGTCCCCAGCTGAGACTGGATCCCTGAAGTATTGCCCCATCACTTCATGTGATGTGGAAGGGAGTTTCTCCCAATTTAAGAACATTCTTACAGACAATAGACATTAGTTCTCAATACATTTGGACGAATATTTAATTATTCACTGCCATAATGACATTCCTATAGAAAGTAGTCTATAATGCTACGCTATGCTCGTGTTAGTCATTGAGAATTAGAAATTTGTTAGTGCCTTTTTAAATGCCTATTTTGCCTGCCTATTTCAACTGTTTTAGTGCCTAAAAATCCTCAGCTTGGTAATAAACATTGAGATTAGTTGGGCTACATTTGCACTGTTATGTTACCATAGTCATTCATTCATAGTGTTCTGTCCAAGGGCAGGTATTTCACTGCAAATCCATCGTTCTCCACTCTTTCTATTTTCTGCCTTCCTCTTAGTCTCCGCATATGGTCTATATAATATCTTAATGTCGTCTATCATCTGATATCTTCTTCTGTCCCAAAATATTCTCTCGTTCATCATCCCTTCCTTCAGAAGGCAGATATATTACAATATACAAATTTTATAACACAATACAGTGCTGTATATAAATTTCTATAACTGTTTTCTTCATTTGATATAGTAAAACAGTGACTTTGAAATGGTAATAATAATAATAATAATAATAATAATAATAATAATAATAATAATAACAATAATAATAATAATAATAATAATAATAATAGGAGGCTAATAATAATGCTAATAATAGTAGGAGCCACAACCTCACAATTTGATTTTTCTTATTCTTAGTGCTATATTAGTAGCAAACAATGTAACTGAAGCTGATTGGCCAATCAGATTGATCATTTAATATTGAAACGCGCCCCGCAAATTCATTGTAGTAAAAAATTTCGCTCTCCTTCCAACATATTCAATTCTCAACAAGAGGAACTCCTCTTGATTCTGAAGGAACTACTGTACTAGAGACCTGCAAAACAGCGCACACAACCGGTTTAGATTCGACCGGTCGGAGCTACAACCGGCTAGGATGAACATCGAACCTGATACTCGGTTGTCGAGTGGTTACGCCTGAAGTATTGCAGAGTAGACAGAACATCAGGCGCATTTACATGAAACTATAAAGTTTTTCGAGTACACAACCGGAGTAACAAGGAAATTTACGTTGTCTTATTGAAAAAAAAAAAGTGTTTGCAAGTACTCTTACAGTTCATTCGACACTATAACACATATATTTTCTTTATTATTCTGAACTTGCAGTAACTTTATAATTATCGTTTATATTTTAAACTTTTAGAGTTTTACTAATGAAAGTTGCTTATGGATATGTTAAACAATGTTATAGTTTTCACATAACAAGACGTGCACAAGCCATGTAGGCCTATATTTTTCTTACTAATAAACGCTATATAGCTGGCGTTTTTCTATACCAGTGTTAAACAGTATACGTCATAACTTCATCATTTGATTAAATCGTAACTCTTTCTCGTCACATACTGACTGAATCTTGTTCGATTTGTATAACCCAATGATCGATATTACATAAGTTCATGTAAGATCGCGAGTTATTTAGAACACAAATCTCACACAGAAAGAAATGGTAAGGAGGAAGAAAATACAATCTCCAAATATCACCAGGTACATTTCATCATACAATAACTCTTTAACATTTTCTCAGTAGGCTATACAAACAGAGTAATAATATTGAAGGCTATTTATTTTGTTTAATTACAAAAATATGTTTGCTTCAAATAGGAATACAAATAATTTGACAATTTAATACATTTATTTTTGTATTTCGAAATTGCACTAATTTGACTAGTAACAAATAAATGAACTATGGACACAGTGCCATCGAAGGAAATAGACGTAATGTATAATGTGAAATATCATAATGTAAACATATTCAAAAATATAATTACAATCTATACTAATAATAAATCTGTAAGCGAAATTTTTTTGGTAATTTTCGCTTTTCCAAAAATAATTGGTGTTAACATGTGTAATTAATCATCCTGAAACCGAAAATCGCTTCTTTGAAATTTTTGTTTGTATGTCTGTCTGTCTGTCTGTCTGTCTGTCTATCTGTCTGTCTGTCTGTCTGTCTGGATGTTTGTTACCTTTTCACGCGATAACAGCTGAATGGATTTCGATGAAAATTGGAATATAAATTAAGTTCGTTGTAACATAGATTTTAGGCTATATGGTATTCAAAATATTTTATTTAAAAGGGGGGGGGTTATAAGGGGGCCTGAATTAAATAAGCCGAAATATCTCGCTTATTATTGATTTTCGTGAAATATGTTACATAACAAAAGTTTCTTTAAAAATGGTTTCCGATACGTTTTATTCAAGGCAAAATTTTGATAGGACTGATATTTAAGGATATACAAGAGTTTTAAAATAACAATACAATGCATTTCCACCGCCGCCTCAGATTATAGTGTCGTTGTTCCGTAACTTCTATGTGCAAAATATTAAATTTTTTAGTAGGAACAAAAACAAATTTATTCATTCTATGGCATAGTGTATAGGAGATCGTGAATTCTTACATTTTCGAAAGAAAGAAATATAATTAAGTTATATATAGTAGATTGTATCATTTGCTGCTTCACTATTTAAGTTATTTAATAGAGCAAAAATCTGAAAATCGATATGTGACATAGGAGTTATTGCAGGAACGACGACGATGGCTACAATGAAATCAAAACAAATAATAACTCCTACTATTTAAGGCGGCCTTGACGTTTATCAATATTAATATACAGAGAATATTTTGTGTGTTTGTATGAAGTAATCTCAGAAGCTAATTAACCTTCACTATTTGAAATTTGTAGTTTCTTTCGATGGATGTAATGCTACAAATGAGGACTGAGGTAAGATGAAAAGAAATCTGTACGCACAGAAAACTTTATATTCTGTCGAAATATTGTATAACTTGATTATTGCAACTTTATTTGGTCCACATAAAATACTCTAATTTTATACACTCATTTTACCATAGAGATCACTGGAGCTGAGTTATTTTAAAAGGTGTCATGAAATGGCGCTCATAATTTACCCATATTCTTTTCCTGTGTTCCTTAAAATAATATTTATGTAAGGTACCTCATTTTTTTTATTTGCATAAACAATGATATACAACCGAGCGAGTTGGCTCAGGTGGTAGCATTTGAGACACGCATTCGGGGGTCCCGGTTTCAAACCCCGTGGCCGACCAATCTGACTGAGGTTTTTCATGATTTCCCTTAGTCATAAAGGCAAATGCCGGAGTGGAAACATACATGCCATTATTAATCACCGCCTCAATTACCAATACCAAAAACATTAATCTAAGTCCATAATCAGTTACATGAACACAACCCATTTACAACACACAATAGAAACAGGAACTCAACAAGAGTAAAAACGGCCTGCTGATATACCCACACATTCTAAACACGCGACATGACCACAGATGTTAAGGCGTGAATAAAATAAACTTAACAAAAAGAAAAAGATGCACAGTAAGGTTAACATAAAAATGATCTTCATACACAATCAACTCTATTAATTTGGAGTGATTTATTAAAGGGTGCTTTCAAGACTAATTTAGAAAATGTTAAACGAATTATATTTGCATCAAAGAGTGGTCTCTAGACCAAAATGATAGCATTTTAATTATTTAAATACAATTTAAATTAAGTAGCATATTAAACGATTTATTCTTCTATCAAACACGAATGTTGCCTGGACCCAATAATCTATTTTAATTATGTAATTACTTTATATTTATTTCAAATACGTGCAGCGGAGCGCCCGGGTACGGCTAGTTCATTATAAAACAAAATAGGAAAATAAGTACATACAGTCCATTGTGACGTTTGTACTTTAAACTAAAAAAAAAATGTATAGGCCTACCTCTGAAACAATAGTTGCATGCTTTTTAATTATTCTAAGCAGTTGCAATATTGTTTATTAAGAAATCAATTTAAAAAGATAAACAGTAATCTTACTTTCAACAATACGATTACTTTGGCTCCCAATGGTTGTTGTTCAGTACAAAATAAATATAATTTACACATATCTAAACTACGAATAACAAAAGAATAGCAAGGTTTAGAAACAAATCATTCTGCATAGAAAAGATCTACTTCAGAGAAAATAAGTGTCTTTCAAAGAACTATTTTATTACAAACGTGCTAATATCAACTATTTGATATTCACAATTATTATTAGGGCCTATTATCATAGACTACATGATCAGAGTTGACTTCTTGTGTTTATGTATTAATAAATCTCTTTTACTAGTCTAAAGTTACGCTCGGTGGAAACACTTATTCATGGAATGGCCAATATTTGTTTCACAAGTGTTGCTAGAGAGGCTAGAGTCGTTTGGTGATCTTTCCACCAATTTAGTATATAGAAAATCAAATAAGCATAATGTATAATATGAGATACAATAAGTAAATAAATCCAAAATATAATTACAATTAATCACAAAACATAAAATTAAATAATTATTAACTCTAAATGCATTCCTCGAAAACAGTAGCTATTCATATACAGGGTAGAAGTGAAATAACCCTGCAGATTGTACGGGGCGATAAGGTTCACTTAAATGAATGGAAAACCTATACTACGTTTTGTGATTAAATGCACGGTTATTAGAAAATTGAGTTGGAAGTTTCAGCAGTCTGGCAACATCGCCGCTAGTTGCACACTGCTTTTTCTTCTTGTAATACAGATGTAAGACGTCAACGAACTCAGGTCTGTCTCCCTAGGTCAAACATGTCAAAGTGGACCATAGACAGTATTTGTCATAGCTGTGGTTCGACTTTTCTATAGTGGCCAGATGATTGACAACTCACTGAGAGTTCGATTGCTCGAAAATTAGTTGCTAGACTCTAGTCATAGTAAACATACTAAAAGCATTGGTTGTAGTAGCCTATGTTTCAGAAGATATAAAGTTGTTTTTGTTTTAGTTTTACTATTGATTGGGTTTACTATTTTTTAAGTATATCATTATTGCAATATTATAATTCAGTTTTCTAGTGTAAGCAAAAATTACAACTTGGTAATTTGTGGATACCGAATGTTTCTTTCCTGCAATTTACGCTTTACAACGTCTGTAGTTTCACGCTGCATGCTGTTTGTTCTTCTTGATGATCCGCAGCTATAATATCTGAATGGTACACTGTGATCTTCATTTTATACGCCAGAGCCGTCCACCCACAGAGAGATCGAATCAACTCGAATACTCGTTAAACCGAATGCTGAGGCAGTACGCAAGCCGATGTACTTCGCATACTGTCTATAACGCCAGGCGTTCACTAGCGCTATGTAGGGTTTCTTCGGTTACAACCGGTTTTGCAGGACTCTATACTGTACATCCAGGGAGAACATTTAGGCTGGAACTGTTATGGTCTCAGAGAGTACCTGGAGTGTTCCAGACAAGATAGTTGGACGGTGCGTTACACAGTGCTCCAGTTCCTGTGAGTAAGAGTCTGTCAGAAACTCCTACTGTTATTTTGGAACAGAGTGTTCCGACCTAGAATTCTTTTTTTTTTTTTGGAACGGTTATTTTCTCGGAACTGTTCCGAAAGTACTGTTATGTTATTTTCCCTCTCTCTATCATAGACCCATCTACTGTGGATGTAGATTGTGCTCCTGCTTAGCTTCAGCTAGAAAGGTCAGACTGATAATGTGATAATCAGGCTTCGAGACTTCGGACCCAATAGAGCAGTTCAGTGGGAAATCCGCATAACGGCGTACTGAGTATAGTGGTAAAGCGTACAGTGGGTGGGGGTACTGTAGAATGAATACCAACAAATACGCAAATGAAAACGTTCTGGATTTGAAGGTTCTGACGAATAATTTGGTTGTCATACAAACTGTGTCTAAAACTATTACACGGTTAGAAAAGTCAGAGCAAGAGATGCCGGAAGCCCTCAAATTAATTTCGAAAATGATGCAGAGAATTAATAAGACACGAAGTATACCGGTTACTGAACGTGTAAAACAGAAGTGGAAATCAATTTTATGTAAAAATAACGGATATGGAACATTGTGTAACATAAACAGCAAATTAGTGGACATAGAGTCACCCGAGAATAAAGGACTGTCTCTTAGAAATTGCAATGATGTTAGGTTTTTTCGTTTGCTCCTATCACGTCATGTGACGTAGAGCACAGCTTTCTACAGTACAAACTTTGGCAGATAATCGGAAAAGATTTACGTTTGAGACACTGAGAATGTATCTCGTAGTAGGAACATTGCAATTCGGTACTGTAACTGCACTTCCTAAAGACGACCAATAGAATAAATGAAGAAATTAAAATTGCTACATGGTTATTTCCACCATTAACACTGTGTATAATTAAACACAAATGCTTATAAAAGACAGGGGAATAAATGCTTTTCAAATTCTTTTGACATTGTCATTGTGTAATGTATATTTACTTTCAGAATGTACATGAGTGTGTGTTTCCCCATACTACCGTACTCTACTCTAAATAGCAACGTTGTTACCTCAACACATCTCTATCTACCTGCAGCGAGTCAACAACCTGTAGTGCATGCACAGTAAACTTATTGTATCGGGTCCAAAGTCTCGAAGCCTGGTGATAATGAACTGAAGGTGATATCCGTACTGTATAAAAGCAGGAAAAGTCTGTGTGATTTCTATTCACATTTTCCATTAGTCAGATTTCTCAGACTTCATTAGCAGCTTTCGACAGACTGTGCGTGTTCGGACCCACATACATATACGAACATTGTTTTCTTTAATGAAAATAAGTGAATCCCATCACAGAACTAGCTAATTCATCTGACTACAATCTACAAAATTTTCTCAGTTCATGCACTGGCCAGATCATATTGTATAATATTGAGCAATCAGTACGCAATAAAGAGGTTAAAATGTCGTAAAATTAGCATTACAGAAGATCAGGAAATATTCTTACTAATGGTCATGCATTAAGAAAATGAAAAGAAAAAGTAGAAATCTAAACTGCAGTACAGTATTTAGTTTTATTCAGCTTTCATTTCATCCCTGACTTAACATAAATGTAAATACTAGTATTAGGCATTCACATTACTTTAAGTTTAATTTGATCAAGCCACCATCGCAAGCCTCCGCTGTGCCCGCGGAAGCGAAACATGAGCGCAGCGGGCTTCAGAGCTGGCTGAGATGACGTCACAGGGCATCGAGTTGATGACCACTGTAACAGAGCATGGGAGATATTTTTATTAACTACCGAGCTTCTCCAAAAAGTAGACCACTCTTCAATTGAAACTCAAAAAATCTATGTCTCTTTTATGGCCTAGTGGTGTTCGGTATGAAAATGTGTTCCTCCATACATTGTTAAGGCAAGCAAAATACTACAAAACCATTATACTGGGTTAGTTAAAAGTCTCGCACCACCTAAATAACTTTTGAAGCATACGGTTCAGTGACATGAAACTTGGTATGTGAGGATAAACATATACTAAGAACTCAATAATGGTATTACCGAGTTTTTTTCTACTTCCGGTTTAACCGGAAGTAACTCCAACTCTCTTATTTTAAATAAAACACCCAATATATTTTGTTATTTTTTAATAGTGCTCATTTAGAGCTTTTCAAAAACTACCCACACTTGATACTTCTGTACTAATTCAGTGTTGCTAAGTCATGAAAATAGAAAAGTGTATCGAATATTAAAATAATAAAATGCTCGTTCTTTAACAAAAACAAAATAAATCTAGCTCACCTTCTAAATTATGTGTTCAAATTGGTAGCCCTCAGCTGCTTGACAATGTGTCAGTCGATCATATAAACTATTTAAGGAATGATTTAACCAGTTTTAGGAATATCTTGCACCACTTCCATTAATCGATGCTCCAGATTTCTAAATTGTTGGGTCCTTCTCGATATAGGCCTACTACTGACTTCAAATGGCCCCACAAGAAGTCTAAAGGCGACAAATCTGGGGATCTAGCGGGCCACTATGTGACATCTCCTACCAATCCATCGTTGTGGAAAACCTGGTCTAAATGCTCACGAACATTCTGTCCATAGTGAGCTGGAGCTCCGTCTTGTTGGAAATAGAAATCATCTCTGGGTAGACGATGTTTGGCTGGATGTGGAAATAAGTTTGCGATGGCGGATTTTCGAGCAAATCCAAGTATCTATGACATCTGAATTTGTACAGAAGTATCGAGTGTGGGAAATTTTTGAAAAGCTCTTAATGAGCACCATTCAAAAATAAAAATATATATTTGGTGCTCCATTTAAAATAAGAGGGTTGGAGCTACTTCAGGTTAAACCGGGAGTATAAAAAACTCGATAATACCATTATTGAGTTCTTAGTATATGGTTATCCTCACATACCAAGTTTCATGTCACTGAACCGTATGCTTCAAAAGTTATTTAGGTCGTGCGTTTATTATTTTACTATTCGATACACTTTCTGTTTTCTTGACTTAGTGACACTGAATTTGTACAGAAGTATCGATTGTGGGTAATTTTTGAAAAGCTGTTAATCAGCATTATTAAATATATATATATATATATATATATATATATATATATATATATATATATATATATATTGGGTGTTCTATTAAAAATAAGAGAGTTGGAGTTACTTCCGGTTAAACTTCCAGACTATGTATATTTAAAGACATGGGACTTGACTTATCTCTTCCCCCAAATCCGATCCTAACAAGATGGTGCACTTGATTAGATGCTGCTTGTTATTATGCCACGCATTACTATACAATCAGAGAATAATTAACACATTAGATAGTGAAGAAGCATCTTCGATAGTACTGGTTAAAGCACTTCTTTATGTCCGATCGGTTAATGGAAAGTTTGCAGTTTAATTGCATTCTGTGGGCTTTTTACTGAAATATGGAGTTAATCACTTTGACCACTGAAAATATGGTCAATTTAATACATTGCCAACTTAGAAACTCTGAAATAACCAAAAGTGGAGTTAATCATGTTGACTTCTGAACACCTCTTATGATAATATATCGTCGTTTACTGCAACGCTGGTAATTCCATCAATGATGACAGGGACTGAACCTTGCAAGGTATGTACTACAGTACGTAATTTTTCTTTTCCTTCTGACTGTACGGAGATACAGTAGCATGTTGAAGTCGTCTGTTTACGTTTAAAACCTGTTGAGCCAATGGTCTGAATGAAAAAAAAATGGAACATATAGTAAATTTGCACCTACATTCAACGATAAGTCATCCCGCATCCACTGTCTACTGATGATACTTTGGAAATAAAATGTGAGTTCATTGTTGAATAACACGTTAACTTGGAACTATGACATTGTTCGTATCTGCGTTACGTGTTTTTAATATTGTAATATTTCAGATCTTTATCTTTTCCACATATATTTCGATTTTTGATAGCTAAACGTAATTTTATAGTGTCTGAGGAAATTGCCATTCAGTTCATGAACCTGAGAACCAAGTTTCATGAACTGTTTACAGGAAAACTCTTTATAAACACAGAATTAGAATTAAAAAAAAAATAATAGCTGATAACTCGTATTAAACTGTATAAGGACACTGCCCTCTTAATTTCGTGGTACAGCATATCGTAATTTAATGGCTTTTAGAAAAATAATCCACAGCATAAAGGAGATAATACCACAGTCTAGTACATACAGTCACGAATCTTGTGTTGTGAGGGTACTAGGGACAATAGACTGTGCCGGTACTATTTCGCATTGTCTGTAATGAGGCGATTTTAGCGATCCTAGTGGTTAGCAACTATCTATGGATGTATATTTACTACGTAGGCCTATTGAGCTTCGTGACTGTATATACAAGACTGTGATAATACAGTGAAACTTCTCATTTACGGATATCGAAGGGACGTAACAATCTGTCCGCATGAGAGGTGTCCTTTATTATGGAGGGAGGCTCATCAATCTAACAGTAAATTTATAATAGGCCTATACATTATGTATCCTTTCACGCTTTAAATGAAATGTATTACTGTAGTTTAATTTTAAATACGGTATACAGTACTATAGTAAATTCTTTGGGACTTTGAACTACAGTAGATAAAACCGAAAGAGAAAAATACAGTACTGTGCCATGCAATTTTATTCTACGTCTACAGTTATGCAGTACTGTAATTTACAGTTTTCAACTCAACCTTTACGTTAAGGTGCCATATCTCTCGAAACAGAACAACTGATTGAAGTGAAGAGAATAATCCTACTAACCCTCTCATGTGTTGAATACAATTTCACGATCGCGGACTCATCAGACAGGTTAAATTTAATGACTTTGTTTATCCACCTGCTTCCAGCTAACAAGGGGTAACCGGCTGGGCTAGTGGTAGCCTACGAGACTCTTATTGTCTTCTTTCATGTTAAGGAATTTCTGTACTAAATTTTCCATTTTTGTAACACATTAGGTCTTGAAATCCAAGTTCCGTCCGCAGTCAGGAGGTAAAACAAGCTTTAGGACTGTGAAGCAGCTGTCCGTGTCCGTGTTTGAGAGTGTCCGTAAACGAGAGTTAAATTTATCATTATTTCTATATTATTTTAGTTGGGACATAAAAATCTGTCCGTATATGAGGAGTGTCCGTATCTTGTGGGTGTCCGTAAGGAGAGATTTCACTGTACTGTGTATAGTCTATGAAGAAAGCCATGATTCCAGCATACATATTCAAATCTCTCTAGTGTATAGACTCAGGGTTGCCAGATGTCCCGATTTGGCGGGACATGTCCCGAGTCCCGCCTCGATTCGAGGCGGGACACAAAAAGTCTCGCCTTTAGAAAATTAACATCACTTGTATAATTTTATCGCTACCTAGTAACGTTTTCTTTTAGGCCTACATTAAATTTAAATTAAGTTTCTTAATAATGTAGGTTTGCACATTGAAAAAAATGAATATTTTGGCAAGTGTAAGGTTTGTAACAACGAATTCAGTGGCAAATATGATTTTTTTTAACATTTAAAAAGAGACATTCATCAGAAATGCATGGCACAGAGAATTGAAAAAGCTTGTTGAAAATACTGAAGTGCAGTGATAAATATGTGAGAAGCTCTAAAAATATATACTTTATGTTAAATTATGGGTTTGGAGCAGCAATATGCTAAATCCATGGCCCTACAGCCCTGAAGAGCCATGTCCGACCAGCCGGCTGCTGGCCTCAGGCCCACGTGCCGAAGCAGAGATGGACGTTCATCCAACCAGAATGAAGGTATCGTGTGGTTATCACGATGATCCCCCCAGCCGTTATAGCTGGTTTGTTAAACCGGATTTTCGCTACCTATCGTAGCTCCCCAAGTGCATCACGATGCTGGGTGGACACCGGTCCCATACACTGGCCGAAATTTCATGAGAAAATTTCTTCCCCCATTAGGACTCGAACCAGCGCGCATCCCGTAACGCTAGTCCTAGGCAAGATGCCTTACATCGTGACGCCACGGTGCGGGACAGCAATATGCTAAGGCACAAACTAAATATGAATGTAGGTATCAATAAATTTTATGTCAATGTTATCAATTAATAAACATTAAAATTTAAATATTTTGTCACATGTGATGACAGTCCTTAAGTTAATTTGGCATAACACTATTGCCACGAGCCCTTCAGAAAGACGCCAGACAAACATGATGTAACTTATGGCCAGATGTTTTGTACTTGGAAAACTGTAATTTATCCACAACAAGTCTTTTATTTAAATTGCATTTTTGAGATTCATATTACTTTCTTCAGCTGTAGGATAATTTTTTTATTTTATTTTATTTTATTTATATACAGACATGAAAATGTCTATTCTGCTCATATTGATATCACTCTTTCTTTAACACAAAACATAAGTACTATAATCCATGTTGAATCTTTCGTACACTACTTTTAACACTTGAATATAAATACTTGATTAAATGGCGATCTTACTCGTGTTAATTGTGTAAGCATGTGCGGCTTACAGCTGTTTCGGTGCTTCTTCACACCATCCTCAGAGCCTACTAGATCTCGGCGTCATCTCGAACTTCTCGAAATGGTTACAACCCAAACATAATAGACTTCATAAGGAAGACAAAACAAAAACTCAACAAACACAAAAACACACAAAACACAACACAAACACAAGAACACAAGAAATACATCACACTAACATACGAAAACAAAAACACACACAAGATCGCATCCTCATTCAGAAAACAGAAATACAACATAGCATACAGAACAGAAAACACACTACAAAGACATCTCAACACACAAACAAATAAATACAACCACACAGGCGTATACAAACTCGCATGCAACAGTTGCGACAGTTTCTACATTGGACAGAGAGGCAGATCATTCCAAACTCTATACAAAGAACATATTAAAGCAATAATCAGAGGACACAATACATCTACATATGCCGAACACATAACTAATGCTAACCACACATACAATAGCATAAATACAGACATGGAAATCACACACACACACACACACACACACACACACACACACACACACACACACACACACACACACACACACACACACACACACACACACACACACACACACACACACACACACACACACACACACACACACACACACACACACACACACACACACACACACACACACACACACACACACACACACACACACACACACACACACACACACACACACACACACACACACACACACACACACACACACACACACACACACACACACACACACACACACACACACACACACACACACACACACACACACACACACACACACACACACACACACACACACACACACACACACACACACACACACACACACACACACACACACACACACACACACACACACACACACACACACACACACACACACACACACACACACACACACACACACACACACACACACACACACACACACACACACACACACACACACACACACACACACACACACACACACACACACACACACACACACACACACACACACACACACACACACACACACACACACACACACACACACACACACACACACACACACACACACACACACACACACACACACACACACACACACACACACACACACACACACACACACACACACACACACACACACACACACACACACACACACACACACACACACACACACACACACACACACACACACACACACACACACACACACACACACACACACACACACACACACACACACACACACACACACACACACACACACACACACACACACACACACACACACACACACACACACACACACACACACACACACACACACACACACACACACACACACACACACACACACACACACACACACACACACACACACACACACACACACACACACACACACACACACACACACACACACACACACACACACACACACACACACACACACACACACACACACACACACACACACACACACACACACACACACACACACACACACACACACACACACACACACACACACACACACACACACACACACACACACACACACACACACACACACACACACACACACACACACACACACACACACACACACACACACACACACACACACACACACACACACACACACACACACACACACACACACACACACACACACACACACACACACACACACACACACACACACACACACACACACACACACACACACACACACACACACACACACACACACACACACACACACACACACACACACACACACACACACACACACACACACACACACACACACACACACACACACACACACACACACACACACACACACACACACACACACACACACACACACACACACACACACACACACACACACACACACACACACACACACACACACACACACACACACACACACACACACACACACACACACACACACACACACACACACACACACACACACACACACACACACACACACACACACACACACACACACACACACACACACACACACACACACACACACACACACACACACACACACACACACACACACACACACACACACACACACACACACACACACACACACACACACACACACACACACACACACACACACACACACACACACACACACACACACACACACACACACACACACACACACACACACACACACACACACACACACACACACACACACACACACACACACACACACACACACACACACACACACACACACACACACACACACACACACACACACACACACACACACACACACACACACACACACACACACACACACACACACACACACACACACACACACACACACACACACACACACACACACACACACACACACACACACACACACACACACACACACACACACACACACACACACACACACACACACACACACACACACACACACACACACACACACACACACACACACACACACACACACACACACACACACACACACACACACACAAACCAAAAACCAAAAACTCAACACACTAGAACAATCTGAAATATACAGACACACTAAAACACACCCTGATCAAATTCTCAACACACAGATCAATTTCAGAACACACACACTATTTGACACTACATTTCAACACTTTTCAACAATCGAACGCACCCACACAACAGGCAGCGAAGTTCGAGATGACGCCGAGATCTAGTAGACTCTGAGGATGGCGTGAAGAAGTGCCGAAACAGCTGTAAGCCGCACATGCTTACACAAATAACACGAGTAAGATCGCCATTTAATCAATTATTTATAAGTACTATATGATGAAAAAGAATGTCCCTCCTTGGTAGATTTAAAATCTGGCAATCCTGTGTATAGTTTACAAGTCAGCTAGTTGCTAGTCACTAACATGTAGTATAGACTAGAGCTTTGAGACACGCCTCAGTAAACCTACTATGAACTTTTATAAAATCTTTAAAATAATAAAAGAAAACAAAATAATCCTTACGATGTAAATGTTAATATATTTTAATAGTATCTAATAGTTAACACGCATAATGATATAAAATCTAGTACTTAATTGTTCTGTTCGGTGTGATAAATATGTTCCTTTTATAGATGGCTACAAAATGTTGTATAATCATTTGGTTTTAGGGCGGAAGGCTGTAGCGTCATTTCTGCGTATGCATTTAGCCTATTTCGGTGATTTGTTTTCAGAATAAATACGCATAGAATCTAGATATGAAACTGATAAATATTATATTCATTTTTAGATATTTAATATTAGTAATGATATTAATAATAAAGAAATATAATAATAGTTAATATCTTATTTAATAATAATTACTATTACATAATAATAATATTAATAATAATTATTATTATTATTATTATTATTATTATTATTATTATTATTATTATTATTATCATTATTATTATTATTATTGGTGATTTTGAGTTCATTTTTGAAAATTCCAATAAGTCCAGTATGAATTCAAAACGAATGGTATTCAATCATATGACTTATTTTAATGTAAATTATACAATTGAAGAGTCCACTGCAAGAATGATGGATGTCACTTTCTTGTCGAAAATGAACCAAGACTGTCGATGCTTAGCTTAAGACATATAGAATGTACATACAGAGTTATATGGCATTAATACTGATAGTCATTGTCCAGTAATGATCGGAAAATCATAGTTAAGCTTTGAGCGCTAATCATTTCAAACTTTCAATTGCTTCCCCTGAAAAATGTATTCCAAATGACAACCATCATTCTTGCAGTGGACTCTTCATTTCATATAATTATTCAAAAGCCCTGAAAACAGATTTGAAATCAGCACGAAAACTGCTATAATAATCACCCATTCCATATCTTTTAACAAAAAAATATGTTTAATTTTGTTGACCAGTGTTATTAATGAATGGTTATAAATTAATACTAGTGGCTTGTAGCAGCAACTGCTGCTTGATAAAGATTGAAAATCACAATAAAATTCCTATACACAAAGTCCCACATTACTCATAATATTCATGTCCTTCAAAAACCAAACACAGCTGTGTTAATAACTCAAATGAAGATGAAGTAGTACATTACGTGAAGCACTGCCCACTGCACAACACTACGAAATGAACTGCAAGATGTCCTACGGTATACGTGTTTGCTGCGATGGACGTACATATTTTTAAAATGATTTCACATCGTAATATGTAATACTGTCTTCATGCAAAATTTCACTTCTTGAAACGTTGTTACAAACATCATTTTCCACATAGACTATTCGTTTATGAGTTCTTAATGCAGTCACATTTCTAAACGTCCTACCACATTTTCTTGGTCTACCAGCTACACTCATATTAATGAACTCATGAAGAAGAATTAAATTCACAACTTAACAACACTATTACTTTTTTAGTAACACCAGATAAAAATCATACATACAATATTGAAGCAAGAAAAAAATACGTAACAGTTGAAAGATGATCAAACAATTATTATCGATATCTCGAAAAGCATGATATTGTGACGTCAACATCTCGAATGTACAGAAAGCTTCGATAACTACATTTATGAACGTTTTAAGGAAACGCGATATTTTATTGTTTGAAATTTCATTATTTGAAACGTAGCCTTTCCTATACACAAAGCCCTACATTACTGACACCATTCATGACCTGCAAAAAATCTCAAAAAGCTTTATTAAAAACTCAAATGAAGATAAAGTACATTACATGAATCACGGCCCTCTGCACAACACTACACAACGAACTGTAAGATGTTCTACTTACGGCATACACTTTACTGCGACGGTCGTACATTTCTTTTTTAAATTTCAAAGCTTTTTATGAACTTCGCTACAAACCATTTAGATTTTCCAGCAATATTAATATTATTAGCTTTCGATTGAGACATCACACAATCTCACAGGATGTATAGTTTTCATAAAATTTTCCGCCACAATTCAAATTAAATATACAGGTTAGTTAAAAGTCCAGCACCACTTAAATAACTTTTGAAGCATACGGTTCAGTGACATGAAACTTGGTACGTGAGGATAACCATGTACTATGAACTCAATAATGGTATTATCGAGTTTTTTTCTACTTCCGGTTTAACCGGAAGTAACCCCAATTCTCTTATTTTAAATGGAGCATCCAATATATTTTTTATTTTTGAACATTACTCATTAAGAGCTTTTCAAAAAATACCCACACTCGATACTTCTGTACAAATTCAGTGTTCCTAAGTCAAGAAAACAGAAAAGTATATCGAATATTAAAATAATAAACTCACCACCTAAATAACTTTTGAAGCATAAGGTTCAGTGACATGAAATTTGGTATGTGAGGATAACCATATACTAAGAAATCAATAATAATATTACCGAGTTTTTTCTAATTTCGGTTTAACCGGAAGTAACTACAACTCTCTTATTTTAAATGAAATTCCCAATATATTTTTTATTTTTGAATAGTGCTCATTAAGAGCTTTTAAAAAAGTACCCACACTCGATACTTCTGTACAAATTCAGTGTTGCTAAGCCAAGAAAACAGAAAAGTGTATCGAATATTAAAATAATAAAATACTCCTTCCTTAACAAAAACAAAACAAAGCTAGCTCACCTTCTAAATTATGTGTTCAAATCGATATCCCTCAGCTGCTTTACAATGAGTCACTCGATCATAGAAACCATTTAAGGAATGATTTAACTAGGCTTTAGGAATATCTTGCACCACTTCTATTTTTATTTAGCAACACTGAATTTGTACAAAGTATCAAGTATGGGTACTTTTTGAAAAGCTCTTAATGAGCACTATTCAAAAATAAAAATATATATATTGGTTGTTCCATTTAAAATAAGACCTAAGCTGTTGATAAAGCGTCGTAAAATAACCTACTACAATTAAAAAAAATATCCCACTTCTCTCAAATCCATTTTAATATTATCTTCCCATCTAAGTCTCAGCCTCCCTAAAGGTCTTTTTCCCTCTGGCCTCCCAACTAACACTCTATATGCATTTCTGGATTCGCCCATACGTGGTACATGCCCTGCCCATCTCAAACGTCTGGATTTAATGTTCCTAATTATGTCAGGTGAAGAATACAAAGCGTGCAGTTCTGTGTTGTGTAACTTTCTCCATTCTCCTGTAACTTCATCCCTCTTAGCCCCAAATATTTTCCTAAGCACCTTATTCTCAAACACTCTTAATCTCTGTTCCTCTCTCAAAGTGAGAGTCCAAGTTTCAAAACCATACAGAAGAACCGGTAATATAACTGTTTTATAAATTCTAACTTTCAGATTTTTGGACAATACTAATGTATTGGGTGTTCCATTTAAAATAAGAGAGTTGGAGTTACTTCCGGTTAAACCGGAAGTAGAAAAAACTCGGTAATACCATTATTGATTTCTTAGTATATGGTTATCCTCACATACCAAGTTTCATGTCACTGAACCGTATGCTTCAAAAGTTATTTAGATGGTGCGGGACTTTTAACTAACCCAGTATAGATTATAAAGGTAAAAATGGTCCTGGTGGAAATATATATTGGGAATGTGTAAGACTGAGACGGAAGGAGTGTTCAGCAAGAGCCATAACAGACAGAAATGATGAAGAAATAGTCATTCTTAAAAGTGTTGATGTGTCGCCTCACTGTCATGCTCCGAATAGAGAGGAAGCACAAGCAGAGTTGGTGAAAAGTAGAAATGAGACTGAGAAGGAAGGTAAAAGGACAGCCAAGAAAGCGTTGGATAGCAGTATAAAACAGAAGCAGGGCAATAACATTGGAATACGAAACATACAAGGAAGAAAATCGCCGTCTTCAGTACTTAAGAAACATTGGGTACAATTTAAGGTTCTGAAAAGGCAAGAAATACTGGCCATCTAATAAATTCAATTTTAATTGTAAAATCACAATAAATTTAATGTTCTCTTATGGGGAGAGGATGGTATTTTTTAAAACGTTTTCCCTCTTTGGTGTAAAATATTGATTTTTGTATGTAGAGAGCTCATAGCTGTGGAAACTCAACCAAATAAAAATATATTCAAAAAAAATTATTTGGGGGCCCAAATTAAAAAAAAATATACCCAATGCAGGATTGTACTAAAGCCGATATATCTAAACCATTTTTAAAGGTAGATTCATCCAGTTTCTTGCAATGTACTTGCAAAAGCATGCTCTACAAACTGTCTGTAACAGAATTTTGATATTAGTCCCTACTTTTGTAAAATAAACAATTAAAATTTAATAACACTTTTCTTAATTCCTTTCTTGCAAACAAACGGACGTAGTTTTAAAATGAAATCAATTAACAAAATTTTGTTACAGAGAAAAGTTTCCTAATAGTCTAAAGAATGTGTGTTCTAAATTTCATGCATGTCTCCTTAATAGTTCAGAAATTATATCCATTTTTGTCTGGCAATGTAGCAAAAAAATGAAGTTAAGGTAAACCGATAAAAGTGATTTAAAAATCCATAACGCAGGAAGTTTAGGGGAGAGTCGGGTAGTATCGGACATCGGGTAGTATCGGACAGTGCGTTTCTTTCATCTACCACCATATGGTAGTACCTGAATGATATGGTTACGTTTCTCTATGCGACATCACAGAAACGTAACCATGTCAATCAGGTACTATCATCTTGTGGTAGATGAAAGAAACTCACTGTCCGATATTACCCGATGTCCGATACTACACGACTCTCCCCTAACAATGGCGTCTCAACATCTGATAAGGGCACAAATATCCACAAAATATTATGCTATGCATTCTACACATCACAGAGTATTTTAAGGATTTTTTTTTTTAATTTACTCATTTTTCACCAAAAAATATCATCCTCTCCCCTGAAGGTTGGTGAAACCGGCCCTGAATAACAAACTCTTTTCGAACACTGGCATAATATTGTATGGTTTATCTCCAATAGTATTTGTATAAAACTTTTTTTGTAAAATTAAAATTTAAGAAGTTATTAACAATATTCCACACTTATTGTTCACCCTGCATAAGAGCGTAAAGGAATTTAAGAAAGGCTATCAGCAAGGGTAAACTCGATCAATAATGAGAATTGTGACTTGCTTACAAACTCTCATTTCATCCTGAACAAATAGAAAAAACTATTTTTGGCAACTACTAAATTTACATATGCCAAATAGCAATGATCGGGACGATATTCAAGTACATTTATACGCGAACCCACACTTTCTGAAGTCGAAATTGCGATAGAAAAGCTGAAAAAGTATGTCTCCAGGTATCGATCACAATCTAGTGCGCAAAATTAATACAAGAGAGTGTTAACACATTATCCGGTGAAATAAGCTTGTACTTGCTATTTGGGAAAAGGAAATTTTACCAAAGCAAATAGAAGTCCATAACTGAACATCAGCGGTCATCAGCACAGAGCACCCTCGGGGTAGCGTCGCTTACCCGCGGATAAGACACTGCACTATGGTGCATCCGTAGCTGCTGGTGGGTATGCTCTCTCCTTCTCTGCCTGCTGCACAACGGGGCATTTGATGTTGCACCAAATCCCTTTACCCAATTCAGCGAGTACTGACGACCACTTCTGTACAGTATCTTTAAGAAGGAATAAAAGACTAACTGTAGTAACTTTCGAGGAATATCACTTTTGTTGACGTCTTACAAAATTTTTTCCAATATTCTTTTGAGGAAATTAACTCCATATACAGATAAAATTATCGGAGACCATCAGTGTGGTTTTAGGCGAAATAGATCGACTTCTGATCAGGTTTTTTATATTCGACAGATATTGGAGAAAAATGGGAGTATAAGAGTACAGTACATCAGTTATTTATAGATTTCAAAAAGGCATATGATTCGGTTAAGAGAGAAGTTTTATGTAACCTTCTTATTGAATTTCGTATTCCCAAGAAACTAGTTCGATTAATTAAAATGTGTCTCAGTAAAACGTATGGCAGGGTCCGTATAGGTCAATTTCTGTCTGAGGCTTTTTCAATTCACTGCGGGCTAAATTAAAGAGATGCACTATCACCTTTGATTTTTAACTTAGCTCTAGAATATGTTATTAGTAAAGCTGAGATATGTAGGACTGCAGAACAATATCAAGTTAACTGTATTGCGATGTTGTCGAAGGTAAATAGTATGGAGGGGTGGGGGAGTGGTTGCGTACAGGCATGCGGCTCAGGCAACAGAACACATTTACGCTGTGTAGTGGACAGACCTCCAGGTTTGTATTATCTATCTTACGTAACGTATAACATTTATAATGGCAGAATCATCAAGTATATGAATAGTAAACAGGTTGATGGAGGAATTAAACACATAACATTTCGCAGTAAGTGGGGTAAATATTCTATGAAATTTATGTAGCACAGACGTAAATTCGTAACACAACACTGTAACACGAAAAACATCAAGCACTGATGACAGTTTCAACTGAGGAAGAAGGACATGAATCGCATTTAAGTTTGAATTAAATGTGTACCACACGGAAAGAATTTTTTCACGATTTATGTAAAATGATGGTATGTTTCAACATACCAATAAATAACGTTGAAAATACACACTTTAGAAGCTTTATGCGGAAATACGTGAAAAGGAAACTCCCTAGTCAATCACCTTTACAGAAATACTATACACCGAAATGCTATTATAATGTTATAGCCTATCTCGCATACGATTAAAATATAAGAGAGAGTAAAATATGTATTTCATTAATGAAAGCACAGACGCTGCTGGAAAATTTGTTCCAAACGTCGTTACGGACATTCTTCCACTATACAAACCCAATAAAACTTTTTTATTAACCTCTGAAATTCCTGAGAAAGTGGATCATTTAAATATAATCAAAGTTTTGAAACGCCTATTACCTCTTATGGCTAGACGAAATAAAAAATTATAATGTATAGTTATTTTCATCACGGATGCTGGCCTATATGTTAAAAGTTGGTAAGGAACTTCAACTACTTTAGCCGAAAGTTATCGTAGCTCATGGACTACATCAAATAATCGAAGAAGTTCGCTCCTGCTACAGTGATGTGAACAGTTTCATATCGAATGTCAAAGAAATATGTTTAAGGCACCAGGACGGGTTATTAAATTCAGTGAAATACCTCCTGGACCCCTCTACCGCAGCAAACCCGTTGTAACGAGATGGTGGACATGGCTGGATGCTGCAGTCTATTTTGCTACACATTATAAAAGGGTTGAAGACGTAATCAAAACGTAGGTAGTGTTGACTGCAACAGACTCGAAAATCCAGTAATGACATGACCTGAGCTCCAGTTTATTTGTCATGTGAGTATACACCTTATTCTCTGTTGTTTACTCTATGGGACAGCGTACAAAGTTTGTACACTGACCTCCCTCGCTCTCTCTATTTACTGTGGTATAGTTTGAGTGCACGTAACTTAACGAAAAACGTCCTAGATGTCTCAGCTTTAGTCATTAGGAAAGTCCAGGAAAACGCAGAGGGTTCGGAAATGAACGAGTTACATCAGCTGCTTGTTTATGCGAATGACATGAATATGTTAGGATAAAATCCACAAACTATTAGGGAAAACATGGGAATTTTACTTGAAGCGAGTAATGAGATAGGTCTGGAAGTAAATCCAGAGAAAATGAAGTAAATGAATATGTATCGTGACCAGAACATAAATTAGCACGAAATGGAAATATATCTAAAAATAGAATTGAAAATTTATCCTTTGAAGAGCTGGAAAAATTCAAATATCTTGGAGCAACTGTAACAAATATAAATGATACTCGGGAGGAAATTAAACACAGAATAAATATGGGAAATTCCTGTTATTATTCGGTTGAGAATCTTGTCATCAAGTCTACTTAAAAAAACTGAAAGGTAGAATTTATAAAACAGCTATATTACCGGTTTTTCAGTATGGTGTGAAAATTGGACTCTCACTTCGGGAGAGGAACAGAGATTAAGGATGTTTGAGAATAGGTGCTTAGGAAAGTATTTGAGGCTAAGAGGGATGACGTTACAGGAAAATGAACATAACGCAGAAGTGCACGCCTTGCATTCTTCCCTAACATAACTGAAACATTAAATCCTGACATTTCAGATGCGTTGAGCATGTAACACGTAGGCCTATGGGTGAATCCAGAAATTCATATAGAGTGTTAGTTTGAAGACCTGAGGGGAGAAAGACCTTTGGGAAGGATGAGACGTAGATGGGAGGATAATAGTATAATGCATTTGAGGGAGGTGAGAGATGATGATAGAGACTGGATTAATTTTGCTTAGAACAGGGACCGATGTCGGGTTTAGGCCTATGTGAGGGCAGCAATGAACCTCCGGGGTCTCTAAAAGTCATTTGTAATTTATTATTATTATTGTTATTATTACTGTTACTATTATTATTATTATTATTATTATTTTTACTTCATGAAACTTGGAGGAAAAACGTACTTAAATCATTGAAAATAATTTGAAAATTGTAACATACCATTCTAGAGACACGATGTCTTCACCAACAAAGTTATATTAGTACCTAGGGAAAAGTTTCAATAATGCACAACCCTCCATATAGGATAATTAGCAAAGCAACATCTTTAGCACGACGCGTAGCGTCGCGACGTGTGCCTTGTGGGCCATCCCAAACTCACCCGACCCTACCTCCACCCTTCTCAATGCTAGTCCTTATACACTCGGTAATTTATTTATTTATTTATTTATTTATTTATTTATTTATTTATTTATTTATTTATTTAACCTGATATAGATAAGTCCATCAGGACTTCTCTTGCCCTCAAAGTACTAAAAGATTAACTGATTAATAAAAGCTAGACAGTTTATTGTAAAAGTTAAGAAGAGAGAAGCATTTCTTTTATTGATTAAATAAAATTAAACCTACTCTACGCAGTAAGAAAATGCTAATAAGCTTGCTTTTGAACGCTGCTAAATTCCGACAGTCTCTGATGTCACTGGGTAGGATATTCCACAAGCGCGAGAGCGATATTGTGTAAAATGATGAATACGATGATGTCTTATGTGTTGGTATGGCTAGTATGCGGCTATTTTGCGTGCGTGTGAAGAGATTATGACATGATGACAGGTAACTGAAATGGGAGGCAAGGTAGGTAGGTGTAGAAGTGTGAAGGACTTGGAAAAGGAGACCAAGAGAATGAAAATTTCTACGTTCGTTAAGCCGTAGCCAGTTTAGAGTTTGGAAGGATGGAGTAATGTGGTCAGCGCGACGGACATCGCAGACGAAGCGAACACAAGAATTATGAACGCGTTGTAATTTTTGCGACTGGTTGACATTGACGTCAGTTAGTAGAATATCACAATAATCGAAGTGGGGCATTACTAGTGTTTCCACTAGTATTTTCTTGAGTGATAACGGAAGGAATTTTCGAATGCTGTTTAAGGAATGTAGTATGGAAAGCACTTTTTTGGTAATAAGCACTTTTTTATGGCCTACTGTTGCAAATAAAACAATTATAACTCGATCGAGACGAATGAAGCCGCGAGCGTAATGTGAAGTATCACGATGAGGTATTACGAACGCAGGAGCAGTAGCGCCACGGCTCCGGGCTGCAGGACTCCACTGGCCTCGGTCGAGTAATAACAATAGGTATCTCTGTCAGAATGACTTAATGCATTAACAGATGGAACAATAGTTTTGTTGCAGCAGGTAATTCAGTAATTCAGAACGAGTTATGAACAAATACCGAATTTCTTTCGACGCAGGCGCTAGTTGAGTACGTTCTCAGAACTACTTCGGGATTTTACGTTGTTGGAACGTTTCTTGAATAAAATTGTTCTTTTACGGCCTTCGGAGTTTCTTCTCATATTAAAATAATGAATCGGACATTGCAGAAAGGGGATAAGTCATGAAAAACGCGAAAATGAGTTAAGAGTGCCATTGCTTTCTCCAGACCTAGACACACATTTCCATACAGAAATGGGACAAATTTGCTCATTCTCAACGCAAAGCAGAGTACCATAAGCAACGCAGTCATTGCAGAAAGGGGACAAGTTAGCGACTTACCTTCTTTCTGCACTGACTGACGACGTGAGGCAACTGAGTGCCGCGGATCTAATAAGTTACGCGCCCATCAGCTGATAAGGAAAATGACAGACAAGCTAGAAGTAGTAAGTGACCCAGGGGAAGAAAACTGTGTTATTAGTGGTAAACATAATCGCAATGAAATTAACTACAGTCAGAAATGTAAATAACAAAAATAAACTGAAGGCATTGGAACGTCAATTCCATTGAGAAGTCTGCAGCAGCCCGTACGACAGGAGAACAATGTGGGTAAGAAACTACACTTTGTTTGTTTAGACGCAACTTTGGGTCATCAATTTTCAACATTCGCAATTTCAAAGACCATACGGCGCACTTCTATTCCTATCATGAAGGTATAGACCACAAATCTTGCTCCTTCTGAATTACATTGAAAATAATGTCCCTTCTTCAGAAAAGGAATTGTATCTTTTCTCTGATAACTGTGGAGGGAAAAATAAGAATCATACCTTAATTCGATTGCTGCTTGCACTGACCCAAATGGGGAGATTTAACAAAATCACCCATTATTTTCCACAACGAGGCCATTCATTTCTTCCCTGTGACCGCAACTTTGGTGTAGTGAAGCGCAAACTAACTAAGACAGACAGGGTATATGTGCCAAACCAATACAATACCTTGATCCACCAGGCAAACACAAACAACAGATTTTCTGTAGAATCAGTTACTGCTGGATGATATTTTGAATTTTAAATACTGGTGGCCAGAGTATTACAAGAAAACCACCTGCTCATTAGACACACTGAGGAAGAAAGGGAAAGATAATAATATGTTTTCTTCAGCACAATTCAGTGAATTTGTTTACTCTAAAGATGATCCGGGATGTGTGACTACTAGTTTGTTCATTGGTAGTGAAATGAGGAAACAGATTCTGTATGGAAAAACCAGGTTCTGGACGCATAGTAATGCCTACACAAAAGCATACAATGGGAAAATTCCCATTAATACGAAGAAAAAAAAAACTTGGAGAGTATCGAAAGTGAGGCAATACATTCCAGTGAAACACACTTTCTTTTACGAAGAGATCCTGAACTGGCCACCTTGTGACAAGGAATCTACAAATGACGTGGCTTCCAACGTCTAACAATACACACTATAACAATTGAAACATATGATTTTGTGTAGTACTTTAGTGTATTTTTATTGTGCTCTCCTATATGCAGTTTTTAAGCATTAGTTTAAAAGTAAAGTTTTGATTTAAAACTGTGATATAAAATCACATATTGGTTCATTCCTGTAGTAGGAATAATGATTAAAATGCAAAAATAATTATGTAAATGGTGACAGTAATGTAGTAATTACACACAAAAACATCGTTATCATTGTAATTATTAATATTTAGTTTCTTTTCAAATATTACATTAGCCCAAAATTGTAAATTATATATTTTTTTAATATTTAACAATTCCTTGCAGAGAGGGGATAAGTCACGGTTCGATTAAACAACTTTAAACAAAAGTGTTTGAGATGTCAGATGTCTAACATGATATATTATACTTTACTATTCATAAACAAAGTAAGAAAAAATATTTATAATGATTACTCCAGTATTGGCAAAAGAAAACAGTTTTTATTTATTATCTCAAAAGTAAGATTTTATTACTTATCCCCTTTCTGCAATGACCGATTCATTATTATATTCATCTTTCGAACTTAATTCGTCATAAAATATATCACATTTCCTTCCAAATCACTCACGATCGACTATTTTTCTATTTTAACCTGCCCAATCTCGAAGAATTTTAACCTCAACTTCAGATTAAGTCATCTGAGCATGCGTCAGCAGTTCAGAATTCCCAGTTCCTGCTCTTAATCGAGAACCAATTTCATTCGTTCCGAACGAGTTCCAAAGTGCGACTTCAGGAACAGTTCAGAACCAGTTCAAGTCTTGCTGGAACGCACGAGATAATGCACATGAGCAGTTAGTTCAGAACCATTTATGAACTGTGCTGGAACAAACCTTATTTATAAAGTACTGTAATTACATAATAAAAATATGATCGTTTGGTCCAGGCAGCATCCGATTTTGCACAAGGATAAATCCTTCACCATGTTTCTGAATTGAATTAATATCTTAACAATAAAGTACCATAATTTTAGTCCAGGGAGCATACATCTGGTGCAAGAATAATTCCTTTAACATGTTTCTAAATCAGTCTTGGATATTGTCCTTAATAAATCACTTCAAACTAATTTCAATAGCGTGGATTGTGTAACCTATGAATATAATTTTTTGTGTTGGTTCCATTGTGCATAATTGAAGACAAACACAAATAAAAATTAACGTGGAACATAAATATTATTTTGCGAAAAACAAGGAAAATGTGGGTAAATGAAGAGGACAGAAAAGCCATTTCGTAGCACTTTGTTTTCTTAACCATTAGGATAACCTAGAGCAGTGGTTACCAAAGTGGGGGTCGCAAGTTCCTGGCGGGTCGTGTAAAGAGCTGAGGGAGGGTTGCGAGATGATAAACAAAATGAAACAAAATACTCCTTATTAACATAAATTTATGTTGCATTTAAAAACATAAACAACGCTGAACATAAAAATATAAAAAAGTTTCGGTAATTATAAAGTAAAAATAATAAAATGCGATAAATGTGTCCTTCTTTAAGACAGTAGCTTTTCAAATTAATCCGAACTCCATAAGCACTGTACGATGAAAGAGTAATGGAATTGAGAAAAAAAATTCTCTCCGGCATCGGGATTTGAACCCGAGTTTTCAGCTCTACGTGCTGATGCTTTATCCACTAAGCCACACCCTCTAGTGGCCTGCCCTCTGCACTACGCCACTAGAGGAAACCCAAGAGGTGGAACTTAAACTGAGACGATTCGATCCGACACCAGGATGGGAATCCGGTGTGGCTTAGTGGATAAAGCATCAGCACGTAGAGCTGAAAACTTGGGTTCAAATCCCGGTGCCGGAGAGAATTTTTCTCCGTTCCACTACTCTTTCATCGTACGATGACGCAGAATATCTGCATGGAAACTTCATATGTACTTCGGTACATTCAAATAATATATCTATACAAACTGTTATCATTTTCAATTGCTCGATTTTCTTTTGATGGCAATCATAGACTAGAAACTTATTTTGCATAAATACGAATTTGCAAATGCTATAAAAAAATTTAGTTGCTTATTTTGTGATATCAATATATAGAGCGAAAACTGGTCTACGCTCGGCGAAAAAAGTATACTTTCAATATTCCATCAGTTCATATATATTTCAATACCGGTAAGTATTTCCTTAACATTTTTTTGGGGGAATTACAGCCAGTTGAATGCAACTGTCTAAATACAGATTCAATATCCATCGATGACAATCATAATTGTTTTGCGTTTCTTCCATGAACATACTCAAAAAGCTGTTCAAAATTATGCAAACATAATTGCATATCCACAAAAAACAAACTCTATATTTGTCGTATCATACGGCACATAGGCCTAACTGATTTTTTCACGAGTTTTTTAATGCACTGGAATGAACCAAATTTCTTTTTGTCAAGTAATATCGACTAGAAATCAGGTTTCCTTATAACTTCTCTATCGACATCTTGGTCTTGAAAGCTACTATTCGAAGCGTTTCCAACTGCACAAATTGCTATGTATGCAGACGATACAGCTATTTATGCAACCCATCGCAACATTAACATAGCCTCAAATCACCTTCAGGAAGCCTTAAACATCATATATGCCCTTGGCTTGAAAATTGGCGCATTGCATTGAACTACAATAAATGCGAAGCAATGATATTTACTTTGTGTCGTCCTGCTAATCCTCCATGCATAAATCTTGCATAAATCTTTCAACCAATGTGATACCGTGGAAACCAAAGGATGAAGCTGTAAAATATCTTGGAGTGCACTTAGATCGCCATCTATCATGGAAACATCACATCAACAACAAACTTAAATTGGCCTACTCAAGAGTCACTAAATTATATCCGCTCCTCAACAAGAAATAATCTCTAAAGCTACAAAATTGCATGTTACTTTACACATCTCTATTACGACCTCTACTGCTTTATGCATGTCCTGTCTGGGGAGGAGCTGCAATAAGTGAAATTAAACACAACCAGTCATTTCAAAATAAAGTCCTACGAATTTCACTTAATTCTCCTTGGTTTGTCAGTAACAGCCAACTACAAGAGAAACTGGTATTGACACAATCAAACAGTTTATTCATTCACAAGCTAAGAAGTTCTACAACAACCTAGAAAATGTTCCAGGCGCCATCCACTACTCTCTCGGAAGGAAGTCCACATTTCCCACCAGAATCAAGAGCCGACTTCCAACGGACCTCATATTATAATCAAAATTTATCATCACACCAACCTATGTAAATAATTATTTATTAACAATTATTTTTGTTCATTGAGGAGCCCAATCTAGGCTGCTCTCAATTCAGTGTCATGTATTGTATTTATATTTGATTTAGAAATGATATGTGTAGCGCTAAATGCCCTGATCGATCAATAAATTATAAAAAAAAATTCGAAGCGTTTAAGTTTCGAAAAATACATATCAATAAGATAGACCAGTCAAGAAGCCAAAGGGTATTAGAAAATAAGTCTACATAATCCGATTTCTCGTCTTGCAGATATCGGTACGTAAAAAGTTGGATGGTATTTACTGGTTTTAGAGTAAAATTGTTTTTTTCGATTTTACAGGAATTTGTATTTTTGAATGGAGTTAAATACAAGTACGGTAGTGGGGGGGGGGTGTCGCAAACAAATGCCTCGGCCAAAAATGGGTCGCGTCTTCAAAAAGTTTGGGAACCACTGACCTAGAGAATGAAAATGACCAGCTCCACTAGGTCCATGGTAATATACTAATTTTACTTAATTTGTATTTTAAACCAAACATTTTTAATAGGAAGTGAAATATCTACAATAAAATTCTTAATATTTACCACTTTATTGTCATTAGGAGGGCTACCTCCATTTTTAGGTTTTTTTAGTGCTAATTCAATTTAATGATAAATTTATTATACTTGTTGATGGGTCAAATACTGAAAACAAATTACTTATCATTTTCAATTTTTTTTGGTCCAGGGAAAATACTCGTCCTTGACAATGCTATTATTATTATTATTATTATTATTATTATTATTATTATTATTATTATTATTATTATTATTATTATTATTACACATTTATTGAAGAGTGTAGAATTGAAACTATGTTAATAATTCACATACAATATCAAAAACTTGCATTTTAAATTTAGTTTAAAGTGCACATTCGCTATAGAGGCCGTGTCACAAAGCTACATTTTCAGCTGAAGTGATCTAGATTGTTGACTAAATAGCCGGATGTGACATCAGAAGTTACGATCGAAAGCTGCGTAGTGAATAAGAATCAAGTCCGTAGTAGTCAGTAAACGAAAATTCTTGCTTGATTGTTGACTTGTAGGCCTATACTAAACAAACATGTATACCTCATTAACAATAAAATTGGGGGTTATGAAATGTCACAGACAGTGTATGCGGGATGACTTAAGGAAAAGTGGAGTTGTCTCGTATCAGAGTAGGCTATATGGGACGTGCCGAGTTTTCCGTCTTTTGTGTACTTGGCGAATACAACAGCGTACAGAACGAAGGAACCCCGGTCCGTTCATAGTAACATTGCAACGTAATGTGGGCAGTTGTGTTATCCTGCTCAAGTATTTAGTACGCGTTGAATAAGGTTGTGCTGACCCATTCATAATGTCGAAGGCAAAACGTTCAATTCGCTCAGAGATACGAAGTGCAATTAAGTATAGGAGTGACATTTTATATATATTAACGAAGACAATATTATCGTGTGTAATGTATGTAAAATTGAAATAAAAACCAGAACTCGGCTATAGAGAAACATTGCAAAAGTACATCGCACAAGGAAATGCGTTGGAGTGAAATCTGAGGAACCATCATCATCATCATTTAGTTGTGCGAGTCTAAACGAAATGTTTTGCAAAGACATGTGCAACATGATGCTCAGTGCAAATATTCCTCTAAAGCAGCCGTGGCGAAAATGTGATCGTGCGCCGAGCCACTGTGTAAACTGCAACGTGCATAGCACCTATGGAGGGAGGCGGATACTCGAAGGGGAAGTGATACAACTATCTGACTTATTAACGGATTTTCATTTTCTTTACGTCAAGTACTTAAATATAATTTTATACAGTACAAGGTTACAAACTAATGTTTAGTACGTGTAATGAAGAAAGAAATGAACAAGAAAACCTAGGACACATTATCACAATCTATTAACTGACTTCAGAATGTTTCTGCGACAGAGTTTCAAAATCAGGAATTATGTCACTTACTGCCAGTCGTAGTTGATCACGAAGGTATTTGTCTATAAGTCGTGATCTAAATTTGGTTTCTACTATTTTCATTGTTGAAAATAATTTTTCACAAGCGTAAGTTGTAGCGAAGATGACTTCAACAGAGCAAGCGAAAGAACGAAGTTTCGGATATTTATTTTTTGGCAAAGATTTTAAAAGTTTAACATTTGTCAATTCCTCACATCTAGCTTTCATTTAACATCACATTGTAAATCTGTGAGTTTAAATTGAAGATCTAAACGCATTATTCGAACACGTCCTGAAAAATAATCGACGTACAGAGATGATGATGATGATGATGATGATCATGATGATGATGATGATGATGATGATGACTCCCAAAGTTCTAAAAAAACTTTGAAAGAGAGAAAGACAGACGGAGCCAGCCGCAGCAGTTACAAGTTGTTTGTAGTTTCGCTGCAAAAGCCACGGTGCGCTCTGGCGGCTCATGCAGGTGATCGTGATATCTATTCCATGAATTGAATTTCAGAATGACGCATGGTACAATAATATAATAATTTTAGACAGAATATACCTGAACACACAACAAAATTATATTATTTTCTAGCTTTGTAAATTAGTTTATTACTGGAAACACAAACTGAATACAACCTTTTCAAGATACAACAAATATAGCTGCAACATTTATTTATTATTACACTATTTGTTAATATTTCTTATTAAATGTCTTATTTGAAACGTAGAACGCTAGAATTTACAAGTCTTTATACATTAAAGAGTATTCCTCTGTTCTCCGAAAGGTAATAGTCTGTATTCGCAAACAATAACAAATTCAAGGAAGTATTTTTTACATGTCACGGCAGATGAAATAAGCTTATTTCTGAGCTCTTTCTTTATTTTGAGAACTTTTACACTTCTTTCTTTTATTAAACTTTGCCTGAAGCACATATAGTATACATGGAAGCAAAGACTATATATGGAAATTCTACTTAGGCAACATTACGAACAGTTCGATTCCTGATTTTGCTGGAATCTGAGTGGCGTGCTGTTATGTAAATTTATTAATTCAAGTTATAAATTTTCAGAATTTTCTATCGGCATAAGCCAAATAGATTTCAGAAAAATTTCGATTCCTTGTCAATTGTCACTGTTTCTCCAAACTTAGTAGTGAATTCTGCTGTTGGTCTTGAAGTAGGTGTTATATTTGATAAGAAGAATTTCTTGTCACTCTTCAAGATAGTTTATAGTCAAAGAAAGTGAAGTTTTCTATGTTCTACATGATACAATCACATTTCAAATTTATCCATAAATGTTCTTAGCTAGTCGATTATATGTCTTGCAATTCTGTAACTTGCACGCACAACTTGCTAATGATATTTGATATCAGTCTCATTTTTACCTTTAGCTGTTCTAAAGGAGATGCAGACAGTATTTCTTTACTAAAACCTTCACTGTTTATTTGTAACATGAAATGTCATGCGTAAGAAAGTGTAATAGAATACAAGCTTTACCTCTCTTCTTAATATAAAAAATTCTCTTTTTACTCGTAACTAAAGGGAAATGATCTGGGAATTATATTGTTTGTCACTTAAAACGAGCCGCCACTTACTGCAGACGCGATCGAACTTGTGTCTTAAAAGAACCGCACACAGACAGTACAGCTAGTACAGAGTCCGTTCTACATGCATTGAAATTGTGTAGACACTTTGAGAGCACCAGTTGCCCATCATGTTCATGAGTGACATGTATATAATGCCGTTTTCCTCGCAATACTTGTGAACAAATCATTCATCTAATATTCTCATCATATTGGCAGCAAAAAAAAGCTCCTCCCATCCTACTTGAAACTTTCGTTTTTGTAGAGGTGCATGGTTTCGAGAGAGACATTGCGATGACGCCACTCGCAGGTCAGAGACAAATACAAATGGAACGGAGTTTGACTCCAGTGAGTGAGAGGGTGGGGATTGGAGGAGGTAGGAAGCAAGAGAAATGCATATCTATCATTGCGAGCCACAATGTGCTCGTGAGTCACATTTTCGTCACAGCTGCTCTAAAGAAATTGAGTGATCCTGATTTTAGAGGTTTTCTTCAGAAATACACACATCAGCAGATTCCGAGCGAATCCATGCTAGCTGCGTAAAAAATATGTAACTCAGTCTTATAACGACAGCATGAACAGAATCAAAGAACATATAAGTGACAACAAAATATGTGTTTCAATTGATGAGACTAGTGATGTTTTAGGAAAACATGTAGCTAATGTGGTTGTAGGTGTTTTGTCACCTGATAAAGCAGTGATCGTCAACTCGACCGAAAACGGGCATGGGCGCTCATCACTCCTTCCGTGCGGGGCAAGCGTGCATTACCTCGTGCTCGGCATTATACAACCCTATCTCCCGTTCAGTAGCGGCTCTTGGCAGAAGCTAGCTGCAATGTTGAATAGAAGTAGTATGTCTCAATAGTCGTCAGGAATTTCATTCACAGTTTCAAGACTTGAACGTATGATGTCAGATTTCAAGATTTTCATAGCCTAGCGTTGGGAAAAATCGTTCTTTTTCTGGAACTTTTCCAAGAGTTCCGTTTCCAAGAAAGTACTAGTTCCAAAGAACAGTTCCGAAATAACATCAAGCGCCTGACATAACGTAATAATCACCAAAATTTTATATTGTTTTCAAAAATCTTATACCATAATGCAATTCGAACCACGACAGCTGTTACATTCAGGTGTAGCAGTAATTTATATAAACCATAAAATATCGCAATGCTTTGATCATTCCTCCTGTTAAATAAGGGATATTACTACTATGGATATTAGTCTCTATTGAAGCTTCATAATTTATTTGTAATAAACATTGAGATTAGTTGGGCTACATTTGCACTGTTATGTCACCATAGTCATTCATTCATAGTGTTCTGCCCAAGGGCAGGCATTTCACTGCAAATCCAGCATTCTCCAGTCTTTCTATGTTCTGCCTTCCTCTTAGTATCCGCATATGATCTGTATAATATCTTAATGTCGTTTTTTATCTGATATCTTCTTCTGTCCCAAAATATTCTCCCGTTCATCATTCCTTCCTTCAGAACGCAGATATGTTATAATATGCAAATTTTATAACACAATACAGTGCGTATATAAATTTGTATAATTGTTTTCTTCATTTGATATAGTAAAACAGTGACTTTGAAATACTACTACTACTACTACTACTACTACTACTAATAATAATAATAATAATAATAATAATAATAATAATAGGCAAAACCTCACAATTTGATTTTTTTTATTCTTATTGCTATATTAGTAGCGAACAATGTAACTGAAGCTGATTGGCCAATTAGATTGATCATTTAATATTGAAACACGCCCCGCAAATTCATTTTAATGAAAAATTTCGCTCTCCTTCCAACATGTTCAATTCTGAAGGAACTACTGTACACCCAAGGAGAACATTTAGGCTGGAACTGTTATGGTCTCAGAGAGTACCTGGAGTGTTCCAGACAAGATAGTTGGACGGTGCGTTACACAGTGCTCCAGTTCCTATGAGTAAGAGTCTGTCAGAAACTCCTACTGTTATTGTGGAACAGAGTGTTCCGACCTATAACTTAGTTCTTTTTTTGGAACGGTTATTTTCTCGGAACTGTTCCGAAAGCACTGTTATGTTATTTTTCCCTCTCTCTATCATAGACCCATCTACTGTGGATGTAGATTGTGCTCCTGCTTAGCTTCAGCTAGAAAGGGCAGACTGATAGTGTGATAATGAACTGAAGATGATATACATACTGTATAAAAGCAGGAAAAAGTCTGTGTGATTTTCATTCAGATTTTCCATTAGTCAGATTCCTCAGGCTTCATCAGCAGCTTTCGACAGACTGTGCATGTTCGGATCCACATACATATACAAACATTGTTTACTTTAATGAAAATAAGTAAATCCCATCACAGAACTAGCTAATTCATCTGACTACAATCTACCAAATTTTCTCAATTCATACACTGGCCAGGTCATAGTGTATAATATTGAGCAATCAGTACGCAGCAAAGAGGCTAAAAAATGTCGTAAAATTATCATTACAGAAGATCAGGAAATATTCTTACTAATGGTCATGAATTTAAAAAATAAAAAGAAAAAGTAGAAATCTAAAATGCAGTACAGTATTTAGTTTTATTCAGCTTTCATTTCATCCCTAACTTATCAAACAATTGCTTTCATAAATGTAAATACTAGTATTAGGCATTCACATTACTTTAAACTTAATTTGATCAATATGAGAAACATTTGTTATCACGAAAAAGGAGCCACCATCGCAAGCCTCCGCTGTGCCCGCGGCAGCGAAACATGAGTGCAGCGGGCTTCAGAGCTGGCTGAGATGACGTCACAGGGCATCGAGCTGATGACCACTGTAACAAAGCATGGGAGACATTTTTATTAACTACATAGCTTCTCCAAAAAGTAGAGCACTCTTCAATTGAAACTCTCTTTCACAAATCTATGTCTCTTTTATGGCCTAGTGGTGTTCGGTATGAAAATGTGTTGCTTTTTGTTACGTACGCTGCTCCATGCATTGTTAAGGAAGGCAAAATACTACAAAACCATTATATAAACATGGTTCACATAACCTACTTAGCGCACGCGCTTCATAGAGTGGCTGAAGATCTACGTGAATCTTGTCAAGAAGTCAACAGCTTCATAGCTAACACTAAGAAAATATTTCGGAAAGCTCCGTCCAGACTACGTACATTTAAAGACATGTGGCTGATCATGATATTATCTTTGAAAAATATTGGAGTGCAAGAGGTCAAATGACTTTATTGTCAAACGCCTGGCATTAGAAAACAACAACAACAACAACAACATTTAAAGACATGGGACCTGACTTATCTCTTCCCCAATTCCGATCCTAACAAGATGGTGCACATGGATAGATGCTGCTTGTTATTATGCCACGCATTACTATACATTCAGAGAATAATTAACACATTAACATTAACACCAGTGATGTCAATTGATGCCCATAGGAGCAAGCGTGCGCTTTAGAGCTCAGGAGAGCCTGAGCGCTTTACAGCTGGAAGGAAAGAGACAGACGAGTGAGGTAGTATATGCCGCTTGGTCGAGCTATATACAGAGATGGCCAGGACTGATTCAATGGGTAAAGGGAAGAGAACTTATTAAAACTGTATCCATGTTAATTTTTAAATATGTCTGAGAAGTACAAGTGCATTATAAGAATGTAAGTTTGTAAGTTTTAATTTTAATGCTCATTTTTCACAAGTTCGATTTTTTATTCAAAAGGATTTTTTTTTCAATTTTTTATAGAAAAGTGAAATTTTCAGATATAGGCCTATTTATTTAGTAGCTAGCCTTACATGTACTGAATCAATGTTGTCGTAAATCTAATATACCGTAAATACGTATTATTGAAAATAGTGTATTACAAATTTGAAAATATTCGCATGGAAAATTAATGCTTATAAGAAAATGAATTAACAAAGCAATTACTGTTACATCATAAGCAAAAGATATGTGTCAGGTATTATAAAAATGTTAGCTCTATAGCTTCAGCAGATTTCGAGAAAATAATTTAATATTCTGATGATAGGAAGTTGCTAACCAATATCACCTTAAAAGGATAATGCGATAAGAGTTTTGTTATGTAATATTAGTTACGTTTAAAACATATACAGTACCTATGTAACTTTGCTTTGTACTATAATATTGTTTTGATTAGTTCATTGATTACTTTTGTAAGGCTAAAGATACCACCAAGATCAATTCCAACTTATCATGGCATACTCAATCTCTTTTTTTTGGGATATCACTTTCTTTATGAATGATATGTTTAATTCACTTAGTACAGTATAGTTGTTGGTACTATGGAATTTATGTGAACATTTCTTCTTAACTCTTTATTATGTTATTAACGTTTGAAACACAACTGCAATAGCAAGAAGTTGGTGTAAATACTTTTATTATGCAGACAATATATAGTTAATATCAAATAGAAAGGAGCCATATAAAAATAACGACATAAAATTTCACGTTCTGTTTGAAATTTGTGCACCACTGTTTTCTTAATCCAAACAGGCTGCTTATTCCTCTTCCGTAAGTAGTGCTTGATGCCCGCGCACTACGTCAAGGTCAGAAAAATGCGCTTGCTTTGACATCACTGCATTAGACAGTGAAGAAGCATCTTCGATTGTACTGGCTAAAGCACTTATGTCCGATCGGTTAATGGAAAGTTTAATTTACAAAAAACAATTTTTAATGTTCACCACAAGCTATTAAGCAGTTAGAAGAATCTGGTTTAGAAATGAACAAAGCTGTACGCATAATGGAAGAAGTGTCAGAAAAAAATAATCAGATAGTTCCGGGGCCAATTTCTGAAAAAGTAAAACTGAAATTGCAGAGCGTTCTTAAAAGAACAGTGAGTTATTAGTCATGTGTGGTATACGCAATAGACTGATAGACCAGAAATAAATGTCAGACACTGATCCATACTATTCCTATGCTCCACTGACTTCGTGTGATGTAGAGAGAACATTCTCTCGATACAAAAACTGTTTAAGCGATATGCGAAGGCGATTCAGCTCAGAAGTCAACATGATTAACTCCTTTTCCAAATATTTTGAGATATTCAAGGTTAAAGTTGAATACACACAATTGATTCTGTGTTGTAGTCAAGAATAATATTGCATTCTGTGGGCTTTTTACTGAACTATGGAGTTAATCACTTTGACCACTGAAAATATGGTCAATTTAAAACATTGCCAACTTAGAAACTCTGAAATAACCAAAAGTGGAGTTAATCATGTTGACTTCTGAACGCCTCTTATGATAATATATCGTCGTTTATTGCAACTCTGGTAATTCCATCAACAATGACAGGGACTGAACCTTGCAAGGTATGTACTACAGTACTTCTGACTGTAGGGAAATACAGTAGCATGTTGAAGTCGTCTGTTTACGTTTAAAACCTGTTGAGCCAATGATCTGAATGAAAAAAATGGAACATATAGTAAATGTGCACCTACATTCAATGATAAGTCATTCCGTATCCACTGTCTACTAATGATACTTTGGAAATAAAATGTGAGTTCAATGTAGAATAACACGTTAACTTGGAACATTGACATTGTTGGTAGAGGAAAGTGCCCAAAACCGGACCCACAATTTGTTTTTGATTAAAAAAAATATATAAAACAGTAAAAAATTATATTTTAAAAGCATGTAATATTTACTTTATAGTATTACTTTTAGAAAATATAATTAAAAATTAGTATGAAAAAAATTATTTTCAATAACCTTGCACTTTGGCGATTTGAAAAATAGTTGCCGAAATCGGACCCCTTGTAAAAATAATCGAAATAACACTAAAAAAATTTGGAAAAAGATATTAAATGAGAGAAAACATAATCTAGTTTCAAAGTATAAGAGTAATATTACAATTACAGGTTTTAGTTTTAAAAAAAAGATATAGGATGTATTCAAAAAAGATACACAAAACGTACAACAGAATTAAATCGTTTAGCGACAAAAATCGCAGATGTTCTTGTCCTTTTCAGTCCCAGCACATAATGCACATGACCCAAAGTTCCCCTTTAGAATCCTCCGAAAATTTTCTGTCACAAAACATACACACACACCAAGCATCATCTTTGGATGGGGAGACTTCCGAGAAAAGATCCAATTCAGATATTCCAGAGGTCATGGTTTTTTCATCTGAAGTGCTTGATTCTTTCACATTTTTCACAAAATTTAGAGCTTTTTCACGAGCCTTTTCCCTTTTCTTGAAGGCTTTACTTCTGAACCACGTCCCTGGCCGCGATTGCTTTTGCGTCCTTGAGCACGATTCCGTGCTTGTTCAGCTTCCATGGCTTCTTTAGCTTTTTTAGCTTTCACCAAATGGGCTTCATAAGACGTAGATGTGATGATCGTAGAACTGCAGATCTTTCGCCCCCTATTCGAGAACCTTTTTTTTTTAATTTTGGAATGGGAGTGATGTCACACAGACTTGTCTTAGAAGAAGTGGAACCTTAGGATCCTCAAGTGTAGCTGATGACAGAGGAACGCCCTGACCTGCCGAAGATGTTTGGGTCAAACTCTACAAAAACTTGTGGTTCGTTCACATCACATTCTTCTCTGTTCTCTGGAAAGCTCTGGTTTTCTGCTGTTTGTTTCTTTAACACAGATTCATAGAAAGAGAAATCTCGTTTCTTGTTACCTCTACAATGTATTCGGCATCTGAAAGCAGCTTCTTGTACAAGGGTTGCTTTAAATCCATTTATTGCTATTTGAGCTGTTTGGTATCTAATATATAGCCACCGACGTGGCTCAGTCGGTTAAGGCGCTTGCCTGCCGGTCTGAAGTTGCGTTCGGGCGCGGGTTCGATCCCCGCTTGGGCTGATTACCTGGTTGGGTTTTTTCGAGGTTTTCCCCAACCGTAATGTGAATGCAAGGTAATCTATGGCGAATACTCGGCCTCATCTCGCCAAATATCATCTCGCTATTACCAATCTCATCGACGCTAAATAACCTAGTAGTTGATACAGCGTCGTTAAATAACCAACTAAAATAAAAAAAAGTATCTCATATAGGCTTTGCCAAACAGTTCCATTGCATCAAAAGCACTGACAGCACGTTCATTATGCCTTAACCACTGCCTCATTTCCTCGCTGTAGTGAACTTTGAGGGGACCCATGAAAGTTTTGCTCAAAGGTTGTAGTTTGTGTGAAGAGTGAGATGGCAGCGACACAATGGTAACATGATTTGTTTTTGCCAAGTTGTTGAGATCAATATTCTGTGTGTGGCTAAAGTGGCCATCCAAGAGCAACAGCACAGGTTTTTGCTTTGTAGGATTGGCAAACTTGGTGAAGTGTCGAAACCAATGAGTGAGGAATTAATTTGGATCCACTCTGAATAGTACGCTGTAAAGATTGTTCCTTCCTACCCCATTATCCTCCTGAAATTTGGAACATAATTCCAAGAGAATAAGAGTGTGTACAAATACAGGTAGACTTTAAATATGAAAAAATAAGGGGTCCGGTTTAGGCAACTGAAGGGGGTCCAGTTTACGCGACTATAGCCAATATTTTGTTAACTCAATAGATTTTTAACCAAACATCTAAATTAAACAGTTTAATGACAAGCAATAACCTTAAATCTTACCATTTAAGAATATATATAGATCGAATGGCTTACCTGCCAATATCTAGGAGAAAAAACGAAAAATGTAGCACCATGTAAAAACTTTTTCCACTGTCAGTACACGTAATTGCGGACTGATAAGCAACAAGTGAAGCGGGCTACGTGTGTGCTCCGCTACAGAGTGGTAGAAGCCTAAACTACTATTTACACTTAGTTCTGCTACAGTTCAGGAGAATGCAGAGCCAGGAGACCGGGGGTCCGCTTTAGGGGGAGGAGTCCGGTTTAGAGCACTTTCCTCTATCTGCGTTACATTTTTTTAATATTGTAATATTTCAGGTCTTTATCTTTTCCACATGTATTTCGATTGTTGATAGCTAAACGTAATTTTATTGTCTGAAGAAATTGCCATTCAGTTCATAAACCTGAGAATCAAGTTTCATGAACTGTTTACTGGAAAACTCTTTATGAACACAGAATTAGAATTTTCAAAAAATAACAGCTGATAACTCGTATTAAACTGCATTAGGATACTACCTTCTTAATTTCGTGGTACAGCATATCGTAATTTCATGGGTCTTAGAAAAATAGTCCACAGTATAAAGAAGATAATATCACAGTCTAGTACATACAGTCACGAATCTTGTGTTGTGAAAGTACTAGAAACAATAGACTGTGCCGGTACTATTTCGCATTGTCTGTAATGAGGCGATATTAGCGATCCTAGTGGTTAGCAACTATCTATGGATGTGTATTTACTACGTATTGAGCTTCGTGACTGTATATACTAGACTGTGATAATACTGTGAATAGTCTATGAAGAAAGCCATGTTTCCAGCATACATATTCAAATCTCTCTAGTGTATAGACTCAGGGTTACCAGATGTCCCGATTTTCATATAAAAGTCCCGAGTCCCGCTTCGATTCGAGGCGGGACACAAAAGTCTCGCCTTTAGAATATTAACATCACTTGTATAATTTTATCGCTACCTAGTAACGTTTTCTTCTAGGCCTAAATAATTAGGCCTACATTAAATGTAAATTAAGTTTCTTAATAATGTAGGTTTGCACATTGAAAAAAAATGAATATTTTGGCAAGTGTAAGGTTTGTAAGAACGAATTCAGTGGCAAATATGATTTTTTTAAACATTTAAAAAGAGACATTCATCAGAAATGCATGGCACAGAGAATTGAAAAAGCTTGTTGAAAATACTGAAGTCCAGTGATAAATATGTGAGAAGCTCTAAAAATATATACTTTATGTTAAATGATGGGTTTGGAGCAGCAATATGCTATGGCACAAAATAAATATGAATTTAGGTATCAATAAATTTTATGTCAATATTGTCTATTAATAAACATTGAAATTGAAATATTTTGTCACATGTGATGCCAAACAGAAATATTATTAAATCCTTAAGTTAATTTGGCATAACATTATTGCCACAAGCCCTTCAGAAAGACGCCAGACAAACATGATGTAACTTGAATAATTTCGAGGGAAAAATTGTTCCGGGGCCGGGTATCGAACCCGGGACCTTTGGTTAAACGTACCAACGCTCTCCCACTGAGCTACCTTGGAACTCTACCCGACACCGATCCAATTTTTCCCTCTATATCCACAGACCTCAAAGTGGGCTGACAACAGTCAAGCAACCAACATTTGAGTGCACACTAACTCTGTGTGACTTTAAATTGTGGTAACTTACGGCCAGATGTTTTGTACTTGGAAAACTGTAACTTATCCACAATAAGTGTTTTATTTAAATTGCATTTTTGAAATTCATATTACTTTCTTCAGCTGCGGGATAATTTTTTTTATTTTATTTAATTTTACTTATATACAGACATGAAAATGTCTATTCTGCCCATAGGCTATTCATATCACTCTTTCTTTAAGACAAAACATAAGCCTATATCAATGGCGGGCATTCCTGTGGCATTGCCGCCGTGATGTCAGACCTCAGCGAAGCATCAAATTTACCCCCTACCTTCCCCTTCTCCCACCCCATGAAAATACTGCGCGTGTACGTGGCGGATTATACTGGATTGCTGCATTTTGTTACTGCAGAAAAAGGCAGTTCGTAATTTAACAATGTCACCACCCAGACTATCATGTAGATCTCTTTTCAAAAATGAAAAGATTATGACAATCTACAATCTATATATTTTTTAACTTTTAATATATATATAAACTAGAATATTACTAATTATACAAGTATAGCTGATCTGCATCGCTATGAAACCAGAAATAATGATCAATTAAACGTACCACATGTCAGTTTGCAAAAAACACAATCAAGCTATATAATTACTGCAATAAAAGTTTATAATAAGATACCAACAAATATAAAGACACTTAATGAAACACAATTTAAACTTCACCTTAAGAGATGGCTACAAAATAATCCCTTTTATAGCATGAATGAATTTTTTGAAAATGATGTAGTGTTTTAGTTAAATTTTATTATTTTTACTCTTTTAATATTTTAAATATTGACATATTGTTTTTTATATTATTAAATTGACGAGGCCTCTTGTGTTCTTGTACTTTCAGGCAAATAAATAATATGAATATGAATATGAATTCGGAGCTTCATTAGTGATACAATGTCTTTCGCAGAATCATAGTAAATATTGTAACTATGCTGTTGTGAAATTTAAAATTAATATGTAATGTATCTACTACCACTACCACTACCACTACCACTATTATTATTATTATTATTATTATTATTATTATTATTATTATTATTATTGTCAGTTATCAATATCATCATTGCTGTCTCTGTTTTCTTTCTTTTTGTTGTATTAGCTCGATGAGAGCTCTATAATGTACTTTTGATTCTGTTGACCCTCTATAGGGCTTTAACTTAATTTGTATATTTTCATCAGTGCTTGTATTTCTTTTTTGTATTTATATGTGCTATCTGGTAGGATGGAAGAGAAGGCCTTATGGCCTTAATCCTGTCAGATTAATTAATTATTATTATTATTATTATTATTATTATTATTATTATTATTATTATTATTATTATTATTATTATATGAATCAAGAGGATATCACATTTACAAGAAAGGCGGTTCTTTCATTTCTCATGTTTAGGATCAGTTACAAATATTCAGGACGCGAACTTAAACATGTAATTCTTAAAATAGATCATCTATTATACGAGTTCAATGAACACAGATTCAGTGATTTTCAAGGGATGGGGAAAGATTTCAATATTTTTGCCACTCCTTTTCATGTTTAAATTGAAAATCTTATCCCAGAATTGCAGTTAGAGGTACTGATTTTGCAGAATGATAGCCTCTTGAAAGCAAAATATGAAGGTCTGCTGGGGTTAAATATTTTTAAAAGATGTCCATTACTACATATCAACTGCTTAGACAGTTTGCTTCAAAAATAATGAATACCGTCATTTCCCACAACTATGGTCCTGGAACATAACAATTGTCCACGATAAACTAATCAAATTTTGTACTCCATAGCGTAGTACCTCGTTTATCTATATTTTTGCTGTACTGTAGTTTGAATTCAAGTCACTGCAGCTATCTACGAACGGCCTATGTTACTTCTACAATGATCTTTGAATGGTTGTATCGTGGACCATAGTTGTGTTCCAGGACCATAGTTATGGAAAATGCCGGTATGTATTCATCAACTTACCAGTGCGAACAGCTGTTTTCTAAAATGAAGTTTATGAAGTCCAGCCACACATCCCGCTTAAGCGATGCTCATCTCCTTGCGCAACTGAAAATAGCATGCACAGATATAAATCCATATTTCGAGGAAACTGCTTTTAAAAATGACTAAATATCACGTGAATGAACTCTTCTAATTACATATGGCAGGTAGGAATGTAGTGGCGCAACTGTCTGTAAATCCGTCACAGCACTATAGAGTGCAACCACTCCCACAGTATGTAGTTGCCATTTAAATCCTGTCTTGTGGGTTGCGTTCATTTTGCCCACCACTGGCCTATATGATGAAAAAGGATGTCCCTCCTTGGTAGATTTAAAATCTGGCAACCCTGTGTATAGTTCACAAGTCAGCTAGTGGCTAGTGACTAACATGTAGTATAGACTAGAGCTTTGAGACACGCCTCAGTAAGCCTACTATGAACTTTTATAAAATCTTTAAACTAATAAAAGAAAACAAAATAATCCTTACGATGCAAATGTCAATATATTTTAATAGTATCTAATAGTTAACACGCATAATGATATAAAATCTAATACTTAATTGTTCTGTTCGATGTGATGAATATGTTCCATTTATACATGGCTACAAAATGTTGTATAATCATTTGGTTTTAGGGCGGAAAGCTGTAGCCTCATTTCTGCGTCTGCATTTAGCCTATTTCGGTAATTTGTTTGCAGAATAAATACGCATAGAATCCAGATATGACTGGTAAATATTATATTCATTTTTAGATCTTTAATAACATTAACGATATTAATAATAAAGACATATAATAATAATTAATATCTTATTTTGTAATAATTAGTATTATATTATAATAATAATAATTATTGGTGATTTTGAGTTCATTTTTGAAAATTCCAATAAGTCCAGTATGAATTCAAAACGAATGGTATTCAATCATATGACTTATTTTAATGTAAATTATACAATTGAAGAGTCCACTGCAAGAATGATGGATGTCAATTTCTTGTCGAAAATGAACCAAGACTGTCAATGCATAGATTAAGAGATATTATAGAATGTACAGGGACATCATTTTATTTTTACTTCAATTTTTATTGCACCTGAGTTTTTGAATGTACTTCACTCCACTACTAATGAAGTTCCAACTGTCCTCTAGACAGAATCAAGGCTGCATATAGTAAACAGCACTGAGTTAGTGAGTATAGTACGTTCCAGAAATATGTTCGCGTTTTCCAGTGACAAAAGAACTTTCAATATTGAACCATACTTATTTTCGCACAGGTACTGTTCGTTTGCCTACGTCGCATCCCGATTTCCACCATCTGCTCCTGCACGCCCCTCTGTAAAAGCAGGGCTGTCTTAGCTCTTTTCTGAAAACATTAATTTCTGTTAGGAATTGGACGTTTACGTAATATTATACAACTGTTTAAAATAACTTATATAAAAGGGCCTCGTTAAGTAATTAACTGTCACGTGATTTCCCCCCTTTCTACGATCCTGCGGCATAACCACTTGGACGGACAGTAGATAGCATGTCTGAGTAATTTTATCTGTGCGGGTCGGGCAGAAGTGAAGATTGAATTTACAATTCGTAAGGTACTCTTTTATAGAGTAGGTACAGAATTATTTCAACATGAGTTACTAGTACGAAGGACGAAACTGGCAATTAGAATTAGATGCAATAGTCTATAGTGCGATAATATGCACAAAAGAACTGAAGCCTGTATCGAAATGAACTGCCACCATTTTCAAAATTGTGTTTAAATATTCATATTATGATTATTTTTCAATTTAATTTGTTTCTCTATATTGTACGCTAATGTGCTGTAGACAGTATAATATACACTGCATAATGAATACGTTCGCATGGATAACTCAGTTCGTGAGTAAAAAGACTTATTCTTAATACAGTACTATATTTTGATTAAACAAAAAACTAATGAAAATTATCGAACTCAAAATCGCGATATTTCCTAATTTACGTAAATGGATGAACTACTTTTCTTCCTTCCTATACCTAGTAGAGTGATTTGTTTGTGTTTTACGCCAGTATCATCGAACTACAGTCGTAGAAGAGGATAGCAAACTGTGTTTCCGGTTCTCTAAAAGTATAGCCAGGTTAATATTAAAAATGTTAGTAAAAATAAAATGATGTCCCTGTACATAGAGAGTTATATGGCATTAACACTGATAGTCATAGTTCAGTAATGATCGGAAAATCACAGATAAGCTTTGATCGCTAATCATTTCAAACTTTCAATTGCTTCTCCTGCAAAATGTACTCCAAATGACATCCATCATTCTTGCAGTGGACTCTTCTATTATAAATTTAAATTATATTTTTAAATTATTAACGTTTTCGTCATTCAGTATGGCATCTTCAGACATTGATATATCTTTTGAAAAAATACATTGCATTAAAATTGTAGTGAAGATTTTTACATAATATGGAAGTATAGATTGTTGATGTCAATATTAAAAAAAAAACATTTTAAAACACTTAAGTGTACCAATTAAAATCAAAATTTCAGAAATGCATATTTAATCGAAATTAAGTAACGATATCATATTACGTTAAAATAAATATAACTTACATGAACATTGTTAATCAAATGCGTATATCACTTGTATTACCTTTTAAATTATAATGTAAATTTATAATTAGGCCTTTATTATTTCATTAAAATAAGTTATATGATTGAATATAAATCTTTTTGGATTGTTGGTGATGTTTAATGTTTTTATTGATTCATATTTTTGTGATTTTGCATACATTTTCTACTATTCTCCACTATTTAAGTACAATTTACGATTCACAGAATTGCAAACTTTCAGAAACGCTGCATTATACGATTTATTTCGTTTGTATTTACTGATAAGGAAAGATAGTCATAAAACAATGTACTAATATATTAAAACCAAAAACCTCATTGTCATCAGTAATTCTTAAATTGCATCGCTCGTGTTCGGTAATGTTTTTAAATATCCAGTCGAGGCTTACTTATCAGCTCTTAATATACACATTTATTCCTAGAATCGCGATTGACACTACAAAACGTAAATGTTTTCATTCCCTACTTTTTGTTGCAGTTTTCAATCAGGAATCTTAATATAACTTAGAAAACTTACCTCAGTGGGAAGAGGTCCATCCTGGTTGTCCCATGGGAATCGAACCGAGCTCCTGAATACACATATTCTCCATAAACCGCTATCTTTGCTTGATTTAAACGAAATCAGATATCATAATGGCGATCCAATACGTAACTTTCATTGTTGAAGACGGCGTTGTTATCGGTTGTTATGTAGAGCGATGAACGCAATTCCATAGAGATTGAAAAAATGGAACTAGCATCAGTGAGTAGAAGATATAGGCAGCATATATTCGCTGATGCAGATAAGAAAAAAAATTGTAGTACTTGGGTTGAGACAAGGTTCTGGTTGAGAACTTTCGACCTGATGTTATATGTAGTCAACCGGCCGCAAGGGGATTTAAATATTGTCATTTTTATATTTAAAACGTATTTTTAAAGGTATGCACCCACTTACCGAAATTGATCCGTACGCCGCGTTTGGATTGTTATTCTTTTCATTATTTTAAATGGAGCACAGCTCACTTAACCGTATTGCCTCTGTCCTCATGACTGGATTCCGATCAGAACTATAATAAAAGAAATTTTAAATCTTCCATCCGACATTCCAGACAATATGCTTTACTCATCTAAGAAATACAAAGGACTTCGTCTTTATAATACAAGCTGGAAAGCTTTTCTATAGTTTATCAACGGTTGCAAATTGCTTGCAAAGACAAATAACATATATGTTTCAAATACACGTGATTTGACCAATGAAATACAAGCAAGTCTGGATAAACTTGGATTGGCAAATATTGACTCCTCTGATCAGATAAACGTACCATCTTTACGAAAACTCCTACGAGACAAAGAATTTGATTCCTGGTTTATTATATTAGAGTGCTTTATTTCTTCTAATCTTCGTATACTTTCTTCTGTTTTATCACCTCCCTACCATTTGTTTCTTTGAATGCCAATATTTCAAACTACAAATTCTTTACGGTACTGTAAAACATACTTTGCTTTCGTCATTGGTTTACCGCATAGATAGTCAACTGAAAATGAAGGTTTCGCTCAAACGTTTTGAAGCTAACATTAGTGAAATAGAATTTTTGGAAGTCAATATTTTTTATTGTATTAGAGTAGTTTATTTCTTCTAATCGTGTAACAGTCAATTAAATCCCATTCGAGTTTTGATTTTTCTCTAGTCAGATTACTGTTGATTTTATTTTAGTTGATTATTTAACGACGCTGTATCAACTACGAGGTTATTTAGCGTCGATGAGATTGGTGATAGCGAGATGAGGCCGAGGATTCGCCATAGATTACCTGGCATTCACCTTACGGTTGGGTAAAACCTCGGAAAAAACCCAACCAGGTAATCAGTCCAAGCCGGGATCGAACCTGCGCCCGAGCGCAACTTCAAACCGGCAGGCAAACCCCTTAACCGACTGAGCCACGCCGGTGGCTTTTACTGTTGATAAAGACGGCTACTACGATGATCTTTCCTACAATTTAAATTATTTATTAATCCATTCAATTAATATATTTTTACTGGCAGAGTTAAGGCCACAAGATCTTTTCTTCCAATCAACCAATATAAAAATTTATACTTTCTTCTTCTTCTTCTTCTTCTTCTTCTTCTTCCATAGCGCTACATCTCATGGCTGAGATCCGGCCTCCTCACGAATCTTGAGGTTCCGTAGCATGGTTCTTTTTACGACGAGGAGTCGCTAGCCCCTCGGTCACCCCCATCCTGGAGGGCCAGGGAACCTTCTGTTAGGGTTACCTTTCCTTAGCCGAGTAAGTCTCGTTTTAAAGCGCTAGATACTCGCTCTCACCCCTCCTCTTACGGGGCTAGGATTTGCTAGTCTTGTAGGCAGGTGAAACCTGCCAACTTGAACATTTCTCAACATTTAGTAGAGGCCTTTTCTCGGCATAGGGACCTCCATCGAGACTCAATGACCAGCCATTCACCCTCCCCATTTTTCTGGGCTCGGGACCGGCATAGAGCAGGACTAAAATGCCCCACTCCATGGCTGGGTTTACTTACTTATTTACAAATGGCTTTTAAGGAACCCGCAGGTTATTGCCGTCCTCACATAAGCCCGCCATCAGCCCCTATCCTGTGCAAGATTAATCCAGTCTCTATCATCATATCCCACCTCCCTCAAATCCATTTTAATATTATCTTCCCATCTACGTCTCGGTCTCCCCAAAGGTCTTTTTCCCTCCGGCATCCCAACTAACACCCTATATGCATTTCTGGATTCGCCCATACGTGCTACATGCCCTGCCCATCTCAAAGTTTGGATTTAATATAAAAATACATAGCAAATATGAATAACAACAATATAGGAAACAATGTAATAATAATAATAATAATAATAATAATAATAATAATAATAATAATAATAATAATAATAATAATGACAATAAGAGCAAAATGTAGATGTGTTTTGTTACAAGTAATTATAAAAGTTAAGCAGTTACAATTTAGAGTTAAATAAGATAATTTGGACCAAAGGAATGATTAACATAATGAAGGAAAATATTGTTAGGCTATATTAAAAATAAAAATCATATTCTATAAAAGTAATATTTGAAGACAGATCATATTCTAGAGATGAAAGGACTCTTTTTGACAATCAGCTTTTAATGTAGTCATGTCTGACGGCTTCTTTACACTTTGTAAACTAGAATAAGCTATTTTTATATTTACATTATCGTAAAGAATGTCGGCTTACATTAATTGAACATATTTACATTTTTATATACAATTTACAAAATAAGTAGGCTATAGTATTATGAAATAAAATACCTTTCATTAAAATACGCAACACTGCACATAAGCTTAATACTGTAAATCATGTTTGATCAATGTCTATCTACAATCTTTATTACAGTATAAATAGTAAAAATAGCGTATTTTAGTGTACATAGTGTAAATACAGGGACATCACTTTATTTTTACTAACATTTTTAACATTAACCTGGCTATACTCGGAAACACTGTTACCCCCTTCCATTAGAGGAGTTTGGAGTTACTAGTGCAATATGTAAACAAATCATTTTACTAGCTATAGGAGGAGAGAAAAGTAGTGTATCCATTTATGTTACAGGGAAATATAGTATTACGATTTTCAGTTTGGTCATTACTTTACAGTATTTTATCAAAAAATAGTAGAATAGTAACATTTTTTTTTTTCACAAACTCAAGTCTTCAGGCGGTTATATTCATTATGTAATGTCTACTTTATTCAGCATATTACTAACCTAATTTATTCCTGAGAATTTTGTGAGAACTTCCGCAAGAAACCCCAATTTCTACAGCTAACTTCTTGACCGACTTATTAGGACCTCCCTGCATCCTTTCTCTAGCATCTTCTGTCACCTTTGTTGGCCATCTTACACTTTTCTTCCTTTCTGTACACTCTCTTGTTCTAAATTTGTCTACCAGATTAATGACATTTCTACGAAAATATTCCGTAATGATATAATCAGGAAATTGTGAAAAAAACTGTTGTTCACATTCGGTTATATTGTAATTCCAGTTTCTATCATCGTCCTTCATACCTACAAACAGTAAAACAAAACTCTTGTTTAAATAATACCGTACCATATTATAGGGTACCGTACATTCGGTAACTCTAATCTTCACTTGTGCTCAGTCCACACAGATAAATTCAGTTATGCTACACACCATACCTGTGTGAAAATAAACTTCAATAATATACACTTTTTCTTCTATAGAAAATGCAACATATTTCTGAAACACACTGTACTCTGTACTGTTTATTTCACTGCTAGCAACAGCGGCCGTGAGTTTGTGTGACTGACGTTAGCAAGGACATTAGTGAAAGGGGTGGGAGTCAAGTACATTTAGAAACGCAGGTACAATAAAAATTAAAGTAAAAATAAAATGATGTCCCTGTATTAGTGTAACTGTTAAAATGGTCCACGTTTTGTTCTGCCCAACTTCACCAAACAGAAATGCAGCAAGCAATCAGTCAAATACTTCGCTTGCGAGATGCACGCTCGTCGTTGACTTAAATACTTCAGTAATACTTAATCTTGTAGCGTGGAAAAAAGTACAGTCCCTAGCAATAACTAAGGAGCGGATTCCTATGTAATTAAATATTATTTTTGCGTATGATAAAACACAATTAACAAAGTAAAAAATTCCGTACATGAAGTTTCAAGTTTAAAACCCGAATTTTATTTCACATAAAACACATATTTTCACAAAAAAATTATGTAAATACATATTTTTATGAAAAACATAAATCTTGGAGTTTTTTTACTTAAATAATTTTTTACAAGAACTTTTAAAAATTTTAAAACTAAAGCAATTATGTCACTCAGAAGTACGTTAACTTTTTAAGAATTCTTGGTTGCGTCGTGTTTCTAAGCGCTGTGTGGTGTATCCGTGATCCATTTTTGTAATAGTATCGCCTCAAGTTCTGAGAACTGCTAGGCAGCATATCAGTGTTATTATTAGAGAATAAATTAACATGGACAAAGAGGAGAGATCTTGCAACACATAATTAGGAATGTTTATTGTTGCTGAAGATGATTTCATTCCACGCTTTGTTTGTGAAACATAACAGATAAGAGCTCGAGTATGAACATTATTAAATTTAAACAAATCTCTCGCCTCTCGCTGATGTCCATCAAGTGAGGCAATACGTCTTGTTGTGATTCCCAGTTATCGGGCTTCGTCAATCGATATCCTTCAAGATACACTGAAAAATGGTTGTTTAAAAAACGATTTGGCTTTCCTATTAGCAAATCTAAGCTTTTTGTGAGACACCATAAAAAACTCGAAACATCCAAAAACCTGCTGTCTGAAACAAGGAGGTGCGTGCCGTGAAAATTAAACTAGACTCGCTACCAGGTTCAGAAGTACAGGGACATCGTTTTATTTTTACTTCAATTTTTATTGTACCTGAGTTTTTGAATGTACTTCACTCCCACCCCTTCTACTAAGGAAGTTCCAACTCCACACAGAAACAAGACCGCAGATAGTAAGCAGTACTGAGTTACTGAGTATAGTATGTTCCAGAAATATGTTCGCGTTTTCCAGTGACGAAAGAGCTTTCAATATTGAACCATACTTATTTTCGCACAGGTACTGTCCGTTTGCCTACGTCGCATCCCGATTTCCCCCACCTGCTTCTGCTCGCCCCTCTGTAATAGCTGGGCTGTCTTAGCTCTTTTCTGAAAACATTAATTTCTCTTAGGAATTGGAAGTTTACGTAATATTATACAGCTGTTTAATTTAACTTAAATAAAAGGGCCTCGTTAAGTAATTAACTGTCACGTGATTTCCTCCCTTTCTACAATCCTGCGGCATAACCACTTGGACGGACAGTAGATAGCATGTCTGAGTAATTTTATATTTTCGGGTCGGGCAGAAGTGAAGATTGAATTTACAGTACGTAGAGTAGGTACAGAATTATTTCAACATGAGTTACTAGTACGAAGGACGAAACTGGCAATTGGAATTAGATGCAATAGTCTATAGTGCGATAATATGCACAAAAGAACTGAAGCCTGTATCGAAATGAACTGCCACCATTTTCAAAATTGTGTTTAAATATTCATATTATGATTATTTTTCAATTTAACTTCTTTCTCTATATTTTACGCTAATGTGCTGTAGACAGTATAATATACACTGCATAATGAATACGTTCGCATGGATAACTCACTTCGTGAGTAAAAACACTTATTCTTAATACAGTACTGTACTTTGATTAAAGAAAAACCTAATGGAAATTATCGAACTCAAAATCGCGATATTTCCTAGTTTACGTAAATGGATGAACTACTTTTCTTCCTTCCTATACCTAGTAGAGTGATTTGTGTTTTACGCCAGTATCATCGAACTCCAGTCTTGGAGGGGGGAGCAAGCGGTGTTTCCGGTTCTCTAAAGGTATAGACAGGTTAATATTAAACATGTTAGTAAAAATAAAATGATGTCCCTGTACAAGTACTAAGGGACAAATTCCAGAATGTGTTTGGGAAAAACAGTGGATATAAAAAATGTGTAAATTTTCTCAAATATTAGGGGGGGGGGTGCCTGTAGGTGAAATTGACGTTATTCAGATATAATCGGCATGCATTTGTGATGGAGAATTGTTGTTCACTGCAATTCTCGGCCAATTATTAGCACTCAAGTGTGGTGGGTGAGTACCTAGTAACATTTTTTTTCCAAGCTAAGTAAGGTATTTTTGTCATATTTAAAAGAAACAATTTTTTTTATTTTTAGCAAATATTTTCATACTTTTTAGCACATAAAAAATAAATATATTTACATTTTTAGCACATAAAAATCCGCTCCCTAGTAATAAGTATGAGTTAGCTTATTTTATCGTCCTAGTGTGCTCCCTCCAAGGAAATCGTTCCATCTCCGCCTAGGGCAGCGATGACCAAAACTCGAGCTGCAGTGATTACATGCGACAGACAACCTATTAAGTAAGGAGACGGAGCTAAGGTACTTGGCATGAAAACTACAATCAGTGGTGGTTCCTGTACTAACATCTTGATCAATCCCGCGGATAAAAATCTCAAGCTTTGCTGTATCAGTAATGTCACTGTTGTCACCAAGAGCCAGTGAATAATAAACCATTTTTTTTGCTTATTTTTTTAATCTTCCTCTTGAATATAATCATGAATTTTCTAAATTCTTCTCTCGATACTTGGTCGAGAAATTTGTAGTTTTTCAAAATTAAAAACTTCCTATGGACAGGTCATTTAAGCTATTTTTTTTTCGTTGTTGGTAACTCTATAGCAACTACTAGATGCTTTATGGTTGTGCTAACAGATGGAGTTACTTTGTCAACAATGTGACGCTGAAACGTGTGTTCAGGTTACTGCCCAGCGACAGTCCTGATGTATTTTTATATTTGTGATGATTGGTTAATTAATATTAACCCGGCACACTCACAATCATACAAATTTCCAGACTCTAGACACCAGGGAATTCTTCTTCTTCAAGAAAAATTCACCGAGCGCCGAGCCCGAGAATCGAATCCGGGACCTCCTGATCTGGAAGCCAGCATGCTGACCAACAGACCACGGTGGCAGTCTTTTAAGCTGTTGTAATCATTACTCTTTTGAGAAATTCTGTTCTATTAAAAGGATTTAGTGCACGAGATATTTCATACCCCATAGCTGATTTCCTTACATTTATTAATATCATCTTTCTCTTCCTGGCTATGATTTAAGACATGTCAGTTCCTGGTGTTTAACAGTTCATGGCACATAATATTGAATTAGTTTTTCTACAATATTGTTATTAAGTTAATTACTAATAAATAGTTACCTCATCTAAAGATTAAGAAGATTAAAATTGAGATAAAACCTAATAATTTTATCCTTTTAGGGAGAAGATCTAAAAATATCAATATTCATGCACGTACAGAAGAAATCTAGAAACACATACTTAGTGGTCAGTAATAATAATAATAATAATAATAATAATAATAATAATAATAATAATACATTATTTAGCGTGGCAATTAATATTTCTATATACTCTTAGTTGAACCGTTGAGCAAAGTAAACATATTACATTTTGTCCGACAGAACAACAAAGAAGTTCTCCTCATTCTTTACGAAACCACCTCTTACTGAGTTTGTACACGATGTAATCACGACACCCGAGTTGGTCACCGCTGGCCTATAGTGAGTGATTTCTACAGCTGCGACGTACACTCTCTGCGCAACCTAGCAGAGAGAGATCTAGCAGCGTCGCCTCGGGCCGATTCGTCCTGACAGATTTGTGCGAGGCTTCTGCAAATCTTTTTTATCTCAAAGATAAAGAAACAATGGTGCGTTATAAAGAAGAGGTGTAGATTAGACTTTTTTCCATTGTTCCATTTTAAATGAATTCACAACGTTTCGAAGATTTAGTTCTATCTTCGTCTTCAGGTGAGAAAAAGACGGGGTGAGAAGTACAGCCTACTTATTGGGGTCGTTACAAACAGCTATTCTACTTGACTGTTCAACGATAGATTGCAGAGAACGGAATATAATATACGTAAAGTATTGGAGATCAATATAAGGTTCACAAGAACATATTATGAAGAAAATAATGAAGTATCTAGGATAATTAAAAAAACATAATTTAGATACGGTGCGTGAAGTAGCGAAAGACGGTCTACTGTCGTAAATAACTTTGCATCTAGCAGTAAAACAGTAATCATTCATTCATAATTTTCTGTCCAAGAGCAGGTCTTTCGCTGCAAACATAGCATTCTCCAATTTTCCCTAATTTCCTCTTCATCATTAGCTTCCTCTTCCAAAAGTAGCAAACAGACTGCGAGATCCATTGGTCACAACATGCGTTCAGCTGCTGATGTACGCGAATTCGCAGCGTGAGAACCCATAAGCCTCTTCTCCACCTGCGGTGGATGAGTAGTCAGATCTTCAGCCTGTCACGCAGACGGTCCGGGTTCGAGTCCCTGTGAGATCTGGAATGACCTGCTCGAAACCTGGATACTCAGCGAACCTCAGTGTAGTCAGCCGTTGTGGGTTTGAGAATGTACCAAGCGTGACGGTTAGCACAATAGATCGTGAAAGGTTGCAGTGCTGGGTCATAGTGCCCCCGCTCGAAAATTTAATTCCATTTCATAAGCCTCGCTGTGTCATTGCGAAGATGGTACGCAGCCTAGGCCGGTTTACATTAGGATAGTAAGTGGTAGATTACACTAGCCTACTTTTTCTCCAGACAACTCTACGCTACCACTTTTGCTAGAGGTTTGGTAGGGAGATTAACAATGAACGTTTCACAGTCCAAGCAGCTAGCCGGCCAAGAATCAAATTTCACAATCCTGTCTTTAATGCTCAGTTCTTGGAGAGGCGTGTTTATAACACTACAATATACAATATCGAAATGGTAAATTACTTATTTCGGAGAAATGCAACCTTCGTTCTCTTGTGAGGATCCTATATCAAATGTAAACATTTGTCTACATTTGTACAAAAGCTATCATATGCATGCAACCCTTCACAAACTCTTGACTTATGGAGAGAAGATCGTAGGACACTCTACTGTTCTCCAACCGTGAAAGGAATCTGCTTACTATTGCGTCATCTATTGGAGCGAAGTAGATAGATAATATTAGATTTATAACGTCAGTTTAAAAATCATGCGCTCTCCTGCATATGTTATTTCCCGTATGGAGGGATTAAAAAACCAGGAGATTAACCGTGATCTAATTTTGTAACTAGGGTAGTATAAAAATGTGTATATCAGTGTTATTGTTTGTGCTGTGAGAGCTAGCCAATAGAGATACGAGTACCCACGTGTGTGATCTTATGACATCTTATGACATTCATTCACAGCATCACCCCGCTCCCTCTCATTCCCTGGAGACTTTCTCGTGGTTGGAGTACAGTATTATATAGGTCTCGCAAGTACGGATTACCGACGGAAGGAATGCGAATCAAACACTGCGATGAGGAAGAGCGGGCGACAGAAAAGATCACGATGAATGATATTCGAGAGTACAGTTGGAAGAGAAATGACATCGATAGTTGTGATAGTTACATTACGAGTTTAGTTTGTTCCATTGCATGTGAATACGTGTCTTGTATCGCACGGTATTATTATTTCATTCGTAAACATATGTTGCGCGTTTAATTAGCTTCGAATTTTTCTCTTGCTACGTTCTTTATTTCCACAGCGATGTCCTCTTATGTTCATCTTCTTGGAAGAGACGGTACTTCCATCGGCCCGCACCTCTCCCCCCTCGGCGTGCCTACATACACACGTCAAAACAGACAGCAACGCCATCGTTGCTTTTCGGTAATCGTTTCTTGCGCGAGCTATACCTACTGGACAACTACATATGAGCCGTTCAGAGCAGAAGTGGTGTAAGTCAAACATGGGTCTTGAGAGTTAAAGTAAACATTCTGTAAATTAAGCGCAAAGTAGCAATTAATATTGAATTTACTTAAACTATTAGTAGTCAGTGGATAGCACGAAGAACATATTAATTGCTACTTTGCGCTGTATTTTACAGAATTTTTACTTTAAACCTCATTACCCAGTTTTGACTTACACCACTTCTGCTCTGAACAGCTCATATTATCTGAGGAAGCCCAGAAGACGAGAAACAAAAATAATAGGCGTTTCAGAGAAGTCTTCACAAGAAAACATCGAGAAAGACACAAATATCAATATTTTCCATAGGTTACTTATTTCTTCAGACCCTTATATCACAAACTTATGGAAATTAAGGGGAGAAAATCACGGTCGATTTCAAGAGGAGCAACAGTTACTCTCCGAGCCTGCATTACCCGGTGCTACCGAACGAGAAACTAACAGCGAGGATTCAGATTCTAATGGCGATGCATGTGACTTCTGAACGAGTATGGCAGCCTACATAGGAGTATTCCTTCCTCTTACTCTTTCAATTTTAGGCGCATATCACATTATGAATATTAATTTATTTTTCATTCCAATCGAAAAAAATAGTCTATTAAAATAATTGCTTTTTTTTTGTAGAATTAATTGTTATTTTGTTTAAAAACTTTTCTCACTGTCATTAATTGAAGCTGCATACCAAAATTTTATGAAAATTGAGCAATTAGTTTTCGAGAAATGATTTTGGCGAGCTAGACTCTCGAAATACACTGTGCGTCGTCGTACTACTGTATTGTCCTGAGTATTAACCGGAGATTATATTATTTTCCATAAAACGAGTTCCTCGGTGCAAATCACTATATGCTGGGAGCGTACACAACAGTCGAACCACTCCCAGACTTATTGGATGTATTTTATTTTGTATTTTTTTTTTTTCATTTTTAAAACCTCTTCGTTATAAGTGCACCTCATTTTTTATTTACATTTCAGTTCAGCAACACTAAAGTCTTTTTTGTCATCTTTTAACGTGAAACATTTTATGTGCTTGACATTCGAGAAATCTGGTCACATCACAGTATAATTTCTTCCTTTGAGGTTATTTGAAGTTCAAAGTGTATCAGGATAAACCATAGGCGGAGTTATGGGGGGACCATAGGGGGGCACTGCCCCCCCCCCAAACTTGTCTGAACTCCTTTGTTTTCTATAAAATATTGAATTCAAAAAATTTTTCTTACTTTTGTAATTAAGTTTCTGTTGTTTTCAGATAATGTGTCTGGACTGTAATAGGCCTACTGTATTTATTTTAAATTTCTGAATGTGTGAGAATTTCTGTACTCATTTGAGAAATGGAAGCACTGCAATGTTTTTTTTTTGTAACAGACTATAATCAACAAGTGTTCAGGCCGCCACTTGGAGAAATATGAATGACATACTGCAGAACAATGAATACGAAAAACGTTAGTTCGCTGATCATCCACCGGAAGCCCGCGCTAAGAATGTCTATGAATATGACCCTTAGAGTTTACAGTAGCTTCAGATAAAAAAGTTTCTGTTAGCACTGTTACATTGTGTTATTGATGTAGCCATACAAGTGTTTGTTTATGAGAGAGAAAAATAGGGAGATTGTTTTAAATTATACTCTATTATAATTTGTAGTAGACCTACAGTTCAAGCCCAATACAACTCGCTCCGAAACATCGCGAATATGGCTGTCACACTGTAAGAGATATGCCCCTCGAAAATACCTTTATTAAATGATTATATTCCGATATACTGTACCACGGTCAAGCTATAACGGGGGGAGAAGATAAATAATGACCCCATAATCTTGTTATATCGGGATTCTATGGTTTTGCTTTGCCCCTCCCCCCTCAAGGAAACTGTTCTCTCTTCGCCTATGGGATAAAACAAAAATTACTGAAGATCTAAAGGAATAATTATATGAGTTGGAATATGTCATTCATATAACTGTGACAATGGACTGTTTTCGTGATAGACATTGTTTGGCTGTGAATGATTCTCATTTTCAGTATCTCTTGCAAAGTTTGGTTAATGATCGTGTTTTGTTTAGTTTTATGGACTACTCAACATGATTTTGCATACTTAAATTTGTCTCAAGTTTATTGACCATGAAACAAGTAAATGACCATTATTTGGTGATAGGAGAATTAAGAGAAAGATTATCAGTAGCCAAGCGAGTAGAGCAACAAGTTAATATTACTAAATTCAATATTTTGAAATTAAAGGACGGAGAAGCCAAGCAAAATTATCAGGTCGAAATTTCGAATAGGTTTGCCACTTTAGAGAGTTCCGACGAAGTTGAGAAAGAATTAGATGTTAATAGTGTGTGGGAAAATATCAGAGATAGTATCAAAATTGCAGCTGAGCAGAGCATAGGTTATTATGAAACTAAGAAAAAGAAACCGTGGTTTGATGAAGATTGCTGCATGGTAGTAGAAAGAAGGATTCAGGTAAAATTGAAATTCTTATAGGATCCAGTTGAGGAGAAGAGAGATAATTATTTCAATGAAAGACGGGAAGCAAGTCGTACACTTAGGAATAAAGAGAGAGGTTACTTGAAGGAAAAACTGAATGAGGTAGAAACAAATATTAAGAATAAAAACATTCGAGATTTATGTAAGGGTATAATGGAATTTAAGAACGGATATCAGCCAAGGGTAAACGTGATCAAGGATGAGATTGGTGACTTGCTTGCAGACTCTCCATCAGTCCTAAACAGATGGAAAAACTATTTTGCGCAACTACTAAATGTACATAGGCCAAATATAAATGATCGGGACGAAATTGAAATACAAACTGCTGAGCCATTTATACCCGAACCCACGCTTTCAGAAGTCGAAATTGCGATAGAAAATCTGAAAAAGTACAAGTCTCCAGGTATCGATCAAATTCCAGCAGAATTAATACAAGAGGGCGGGAGTGCATTATATAGCGAAATTTATAAACTTGAACTTGCTATTTGCGAAAAGGAAATTGTACCAGAACAATGGAAGGAGTCCATAATTGTACCTATTTTTAAAAGGGGGACAAAACCAACTGTGGTAACTTTCGAGGAATATCACTTTTGTTTACGTCGTACAAAATTTTGTCCAATATTCTTTTGAGAAGATTAACTCCGTACGTAGATGAAATTATTGGGGATCATGAATGCGGTTTTCGGCGTAATAGATCGACTATTGATCAGATTTTTTGTATTCGACAGATAATGGAGAAAAAATGGGAGTATAAGGGTACAGTACATCAGTTATTCATAGATTTCAAAAAGGCTTATGACTCGGTTAAGAGGGAAGTATTATATGATATTCTTATTGAATTTGGTATTCCCAAGAAACTAGTTCGATTAATTAAAATGTGTCTCAGTGAAACATACAGCAGAATCCGTATAGGTCAGTTTCTATCTGATGCTTTTCCAATTCACTGCGGGCTAAAGCAGGGAGATGCACTATCACCTTTACTTTTTAACTTCGCTCTAGAGTATGCCATTAGGAAAGTTCAGGATAACAGGCAGGGTTTGGAATTGAACGGGGTACATCAGCTTCTTGTCTATGCGGATGACGTGAATATGTTAGGAGAAAATACACAAACGATTAGGGAAAACACGGAAATTTTACTTGAAGCAAGTAGAGCGATCGGTTTGGAAGTAAATCCCGAAAAGACAAAGTATATGATTATGTCTCGTGACCACAATATTGTACGAAATGGAAATATAAAAATTGGAGATTTATCCTTCGAAGAGGTGAAAAAATTCAAATATCTTGGAGCAACAGTAACAAATATAAATGACACTCGGGAGGAAATTAAACGCAGAATAAATATGGGAAATGTGTGTTATTATTCGGTTGAGAAGCTCTTATCATCCAGTCTGCTGTCCAAAAATCTGAAAGTTAGAATTTATAAAACAGTTATATTACCGATTCTTCTGTATGGTTGTGAAACTTGGACTCTCACTCTGAGAGAGGAACATAGGCTCACGTTGTTTGAGAATAAGGTGCTTAGGAAAATATTTGGGGCTAAGAGGGATGAAGTTACAGGAGAATGGAGAAAGTTACACAACACAGAACTGCACGCATTGTATTCTTCACCTGACATAATTAGGAACATTAAATCCAGACGTTTGAGATGGGCAGGGCATGTAGCACGTATGGGCGAATCCAGAAATGCATATAGAGTGTTAGTTGGGAGACCGTAGGGAAAAAGACCTTTAGGGAGGCCGAGACGTAGATGGGAGGATAATATTAAAATGGATTTGAGGGAGGTGGGGTATGATGATAGAGACTGGATTAATCTTGCACAGGATAGGGACCGCTGGCGGGCTTATGTGAGGGCGGCAATGAACCTTCGGGTTCCTTGAGAGCCATTTGTAAGTAAGTAAGTAAGTACAAGTAAATGAGTAAAATTTATACATATTCTTACGTAAAATTTAATGGAGATTTGTAATATGTAAATCTTAAAATAGAGTACCATCACAGTCTACTATATACAGTCGCGAAGCTCAATATGTAGTAAAAATGCAAACATGGGTAGTTGCCCACCACTAGGTTCGCTACTATCGCCTCATCATCACAGATCTCTCCTAGCAGATGACAAAATATGTTACACTTTCGTTGTCGTATTCTTTTGGAAAAATTAACACCTTCCTTCCATTATTGACATATTAAATGGATAAAGTTAATTTATTATTTTAATGAAGTATATTAAATTACACCATAAACTCGAAGATACCTGCAAGAAATAGGTTAATATTATTTTTGTTTGTGCAAAACGAACTGAAATTTACTATAATCGCTTCACTCATTCAAGATTATAGCGATAATGAACTATGAAACCTATAAATATTAATTTGCATTTCCCTTTACAACAATAATATAATAACAATAATAATGGAAATATGAATTAATGGGAGTAACTTACGTGTAATGGTACTTGTAGTGTAGCCTAACGTAGTTAACAAAGTGGGATGAGGTTAAGCAATAATAATCACACCAGAATTGGAAATAAAACGTGATCAATAAATTTTATTGTAACAGACTTACATTTTCTACGTCTCTAGTAAAGTAACAAATAAAAATAACAACAAAATTAACAGCTAAAATTAAAAACATATCCTTTGAAAAAAAAAGTAGGCCTAAGTTGTCTGAAAATGCACAATTATTCAAGGAATCAGCTGATACAGACGTAGAATTAGTGCAAAGCTTTTGTTTCTCAGCTACAGGTAATAACAGAACAGGTTTATTTGAAACATCAAATAAAGTTGGAACTGCATTCCAGATTAATTTATTTTTGTTTTCATTCATGAATTGTGTGTTTTCGAAATGAAGAGAGCAAAACTGTATATTGTTATAAAGATATGCTTCATTCTTTGTCATTAGATCTTCCCTCCTGCTGTTTATTAACCACTTTTTGCATCCAGAAGTAAAATAAGAAATAGATGTTAGGATTTTTCTTCACGAGCATCAATGCGAAATACGCAACGACCTAGCACTCGATGGAAATACGACTCAGTCGACTCTAAATCCAAAGTCGACCGTGGACAGTGTATTGTTTCTAGTTGCTAACCGCTTGCAGCGCTTTATCGCGAGATTTGCAAAAAAACACCTCAAGCTTCGCGACTGTATATAGGAGACTGTGGTACTATTTAAAAAAAATGAAGTTTACTGTCACATTCTGTATGCCTGAATAACTTTTCTCGAACACTTGTATCATATTCTATGGTTTATCTCCAACAGCTTTTGCATAACACAAATAAAATTTAAGAAGTTATGAGTGATATTCCATACTTATTGAACACTCTGTATAAAAATGATATTCTTTATGAAATTCATCGATACGAGTAGCCATTCTCCTCTTTGTATAGCGAAAAAATATAAACTATTCTTTATTTTTGCAAACATAATATCTATGTCAGGTTCCAAATATTAAAGTCTGTATAAATTTTGTTCTCGACCGGCGCGACGGCAGATATTTCATATCAATAAATGCAACAGGCGATAATGATATCAAATTAATCCTCATGCAGTCGACTCAAACTCGACACCGCTATAATGTCGGCGCGTTATAAAAGACTTCCATTGTTGAACATACTTTGATATAACCGCGGCGTACATAAAACCTAGAGCTCAAGATGATAAATTACAACTTGCATGGTAAGTGTCTCACGGTATAGATTTTCAAAGCATCTTTTTCCCCTTTAAAAATATGTTTCTTTCATATTCATTCATGCTGAATGAAAAATAAACCTATTTCGCATTGAAATTACTGGTTGAGAAACATAGAGAATTTAATTTAGAAACGCATATGGCATTCATTGGCTTTAAAAAGGCTTTTGATAAAGTCAATCGGAATAAATTACTTCAGATTTTGGCAGATGATCAAGTACCTCAACAGATTATACAAAATATTTACAATATATATATATATATATATATAAAACAACCATCATAGCAATTCGAAGCAACAATAAACTTTCACCCATTTATAGTGGAGTACGACAAGGCCGTGGCCTTTCACCACTTCTGTTTATTATATATATAAATAGAATCATTCAAGATTGGCGACAGACACGACATGGATTTATTCCAATTAATCGAAATTTGCAGCTTGATGCTTTACTTTTCGCTGATGATTTAGTTCTCATGGTATCAACTGAAGATGATTTACAATATTCAGTACACAATTTAAATAAGGTCAGTGAAAAATATAACATGGAAATTAATATTGAAAAATCGAAAATCATGTCATTTTGTGGGAAATTCCCTGTACCAAGCAAAATCTGTTTGAATAATAAAATAATAGAAAGAGTAAATACCTTCACTTATCTTGGCTATACACTATCACCTTATGATGAAGTAGATATTGCTGAAAAAATATGTAAATATAATCAAACAATAGGGATCATTAATAAAATCATGAACCCTCACTAGTACAAAGACACACAAGAATAGGCTTGTATAAAACCTTAGCAGAGCCAGTATTAAGCTATGGTAGCGAAGCGTGGACTATGAAGAATAAAGGTGTCAGTAGAATAACAGCAAGTCAGATGAGGTTTATGAGAGCAACAGCTGGATATACTCGCTGGGATCATAAAAAATGAGGACCTAATGCAAGAACTTCAAATAGAACCCATTATGCAGTTCATCAGCAAATATCAACTTCAGTGGAAGGGTCATCTCGAACGAAAGAATCGATGCAGAATTCCAAAAGCACTGCTTCATTACCATCCATATGGCAAAAGATCTCTAGGCCGTCCAAAGAAGAGATGGACTGAAAATTCTAGTTTGAGACCGTAACAGGCCACTTGGCCTAATACTTGTTAGGAAGATGATGATGATGATGATGATGATGATGATGATGATGATGATGATGATGATCTAAATGGGACGAATTAACCGTTAATTTTATTTTAATTGTAGACCAATATTATTCTTTCTTTCCGTTAGTTTAACCTCTCCCTTTTATAGTCGCGACGCTGTTATTCCCGGCGTGACTCCTCCTCTTTGCTTACGTCTTAGGAAGTGAAGGCTCTATAAAGTCTAGGTAGGTAGTATCGTTCGCCATTTTTGTTCTTTTGTTGCCGAGCTACCATACGACGAATCTATTTGCCACACCGTTAAACATTATCATGCCGTAGCTCCTATGATAATAAATCAAATGCACTGTAATTGAGCAAATAAATTGAGCGGCAAATAACGTCTTCGTGTGCTTTCTGCGAACGCCAACGAAAGAGCCAAAATGGCGGGCGATTATATTAAGTATTTATCGAGCCTTAACAAATGAATAACGTCTTCATAAGCGAATCACAAGACGCACACGTTTAAATGTAGCCGACCTGCAACGCGATTGGCTGCCGGAAATTAGAGCGACGGGACTATAGGTTCATTTACACGACCCACGCCACACGGGCCTTACAGGGCCGCGACCTGTCGGGAGAGGAATTAATCTATGGATCACATACATACTTTTTTGACCACACAAGGAGAGGCCTCCCTGGATGAGGGATCAGCTCAATGCCAGGCCCACCTCCGATACAACACAAACATTTAAGACATTACACATCATTCACTCACACATATGAAAGGATTAAGGGAAGGATCGCCGTCCATTGCCGGACTTTCAAGAGGTAAAATCCCGGCATTTGCCTGGAAATAACTGACGAAACCACGAAAAACCTCAGTTAGGATTACCGGCCACTGAGATCGAACTCCGGACCTCCAGAATGCAAGGCCAGCCCTCTACCACACCGCTAGCCCGCTCGGTGACCTACATTATAAGTTCCAAAATAATATCTTCCATGGGCACTGATTTGAGAGGACAAGGCACTTTCTGTCTCCTCAACTTTTATAAAACCAGGAGCGTTGCCACCATTGATATTAATAGAGGGGTCTCGCCCCTCAAAATAATAATTGGAAGAGAGATTCTTCATTTAAAAAATAATTAACTTATTTGAAAGATAAACTAATACATAAGCCAAAAATGGTTATTTAAAATCCATAGAGAGGACCAGCCATCGCAGTGAACAAATTATGACGAAACTCACATTGCTCCTTTCTTTCTTCCTGCATTTTGATAAGCTAAATGCTATGTTTTATTTAACGACGGTCGCAACTGCAGAGATTATATCAGCGTCGCCGGATGTGCCGGAATTTTGTCCCGCAGGAGTTCTTTTACATGCCAGTAAATCTACTGACATGAGCCTGTCGCATTTAAGCACACTTAAATACCATCGACCTAGCCCGGGATCGAACCCGCAACCTTGGGCATAGAAAGCCAGCGCTATACCACTCGCCAACCAGGTCGACTGCATTTGGATAAGCGAATCCCCAACGATGCAATGGTGCCCTCATTTCTTTGTCTATGATTATCATTTTTTCAGTTCAATTAAAGTTTATCAACTATTGCGTACCTCTGATTGAGGTCCTGGCTGATATGTAGGCCTACACCTACAGGGAAATCATTTTATTTTTACTTCAATTTTTATTGTACCTGAGTTTCTTAATGTACTTCACTCCCACCCCTTCTACTAGTAAACTTCCAACTGTTCACGACACAGAGACGAGGGCGCGTAAGCAGTACTGAGTTAGGAGTATAGTACGTTCCAGAAATATGTTCGCGTTCTCCAGTGACGAAAGAGCTTTCAATATTGAATCATATTTTCGCACAGGTACTGTCGTCCGTTTGCCTTCGTCGCATCCCGGTTTTCCCCACCTGCTTCTGTTCCCCCAATGTAAAGTATAGTAGCTGGGCTGTTTTAGCTCTTTTCTGAATACATTAATTTCTGTTAGGAATTGGACGTCTACGTAATATTATAAAAGTGTTTAAAATAACTTAAATAGGAGGGTCTCGTTAAGTAATTAACTGTCACGTGATTCACACCCCTTTCTACGACCCTACGACAAAACAACTTGAACGGACAGTAGATAGCATTTCTGAATAATTTTATCTTTTCGGATCGGGCAGAAGTGAAGATTGAATTTACAGTACGTAAGGTACTCTTTTATAGAGTAGGTACAGAATTATTTCAACATGAGTTACTCGTACGAAGGACGAAACTGGTAATTGGGATTAGGTACAATAGTCTATAGTGTGATAATATGCACAAAAGAACTGAAGCCTGTATCGAAATGAACGGCCACCATTTTAAAAAATGTGTTTAAATATCCATATTATGATTACTTTTCAATTTAACTTCATTCTCTATATTGTACGCTAATGTGCTATAAAGTACAATATACATTGCATAATTAATACGTCCGAATGGATAGCTCAGTTGGTGAGTAAAAACACAATTTTTGCGCTTTCCCTAGATAATACTGAAGAGAATCACAAACAAAAATATCTACATCACTTACAACCAAATGGCTTTTAAGGAACCCGGAGGTTTATTGCCGTTAACTGAGGGAGTAAGAACTTGCCGCCTTGCTACATTTTATAAATGCACGAACACTATAAATTGCGTTAGAAATACTCACACAGCTAAATTAAATTTAAAACTAAACTCAAAATAATTCACCTCCATCAACACAAAATAACTACGAGAAGAATAGCCATGACAGAACACCAATAATTGCTGTACCACAGTAACGATGATTCAATCCTTCCGAACAAAACAGCCGCCTACCACTGATAACGTGAAAAAGTCGCTACTTGTCATTATGGACTCTGGGTGGCTGTTTCAGCGGTTGCCATGGTGACGACTTGAAGCTGTTGCAGTAGACCTATACTGTATGTACAAAAACCTGGTTTCTATTCACATAAACTTGAGGTTTACAATGGGAGTCGAAACACTTCTCTGTACCAACGAAAGTTTTATGAACACTGTCCTACTTTTCTACGGGTCGCATGAAGCTTATTTAAAGGTAACTATCTCGTAACGAACACTGGAGCATCGAATCTAAATATTTATACTTCATAATTTGTTTAAAATACTAACCAAAAGATAAAATTTAAATATTTAAATAGGCCATCCCGCTTTTATAAATAAATAATGAATAAACAGTTCAATAGCTAAATGATATCTGTGAGCAGTATGAGATGAATATAAATATAAACAAGACGAAGACCATGGTCGTAGGAATAAAAATAAAGAAGGTAAACCTGCGAATTCTAAATGAGGCAGTAGAGCAAGTGGACAGCTTCAAATAATAGGGGTGTACTACGAGAGATAAGTTGTGTTGGAAAGAGTGGGTGAAGAAAGAATGTGCTGAAACTGATCAGGAAGAGGAAAAGGAATTGGTTGGGTCATTAGCTGAGAAGAAACTGCCTACTGAAGTTCACCGAAAGGAATGGTGAACAGGAGAAGAGTTCGGAAGCAGAAGCAGATATCAGATGATAGACGACATTAAGATATAGATCATATTATGAGCAGATAAAGAGGAAGACAGAAAACAGGAAATATTGGAAAAAGCTGGGTTTGCAGTGAAAGACCTGCCCTTGGGTAGAACATTGAATGAATGAAAGAGTTCAATTTGAAATAGACTTTCCATTGCGAGGAATGACGGTTAGTACGGTTAAACGAAGTACTTTACTAAGACAGGTTACCTCTGAGGTATCCTCGGATGTCGAATAACTACTGTATATTTTACAACTGGAATGTTAACTTTATACACGAGTAATAGCCCAAAAATCACAGAAATTATAATAAACTCGTTTGAATTAATGTGTATCTTTTAAAAATAGAACAAGATGAAAACTGGTACAAAATACAGGCCTAATTTTATTATGGCTCCTCTATAGGCACCGTGCATGGGTCTGAAAATCGTACTGGTGGCGCCGCGCATTGTCTCAAATTCTAATTAACTGCAGGCTCGCAGTCATTCACTAGTCATGTGTGATATAGAAATTACATGCGGCTTTCTGCCGATAAAAAGTTGTAATATTAGTAAGAATGGGCCGTATTCATAGACATTCTTAGCGCGGGCTTCCGGTGGTTGATCAGCGTTTTTCGTATTCATAAACCAGTGTTAGCGATAGGATATGATTTCAATTCTGTACAAGTAACCAGTGGATAGCCGGGGCTAGTTTAGCACGCTCGTAGCGCGTGCTGCGAAATGTCTATGAATAGCACCCAATGGGTTCATTCATTCATAGTGTTCTTTCACTGCAAACCCACCAATCTCCAGTCTTTATTTATTTAGTTATTTAATAGACTCAGTGGAAAGTTTAGTACTGCTAGAAGGGTGTAAAAATGTAAGTACAGAGTTCCTGTAATATCAGTGTAGTTGTCTGATATATACAAATATATTTAAATCAGATTTCAGACCATTGAATGAGGGAGAACAGTCATATTACGAAAACATTAATATACTTATATTTGATGTCATAATTTATATGTGTATAATGTCGCTATAAATTACATATTTTAATGTAATTTAATTCTAAAAGTAGTTTTAATATTACACTTCCTGAATAATGGGCGACTGCAAATAATATTCGCTATAACACAACACATATGAACAATATCAACATACCACCTTTGAGTGAGGTTCTGACTGATATGTACATCTATTATCAGGCATTACATCTCACTTTACGATGTGTCGGAGGAAGAACAATATTGTTTGTACGGTTCCGAAGTCTGATTAGTGTAATATGTAGCTATTCTGCGATGTATGCATTGGAGGGGAAAAGGAACTGGCCACCCTACCCCATGATCTTCTGGCCTAGTTGCCTCATAAGTGGTTCCTTGTTGGTATCACTTGCGAGGTTCAGACTTGTCGTCGGACAGTTGACTAAACAACAACATAGGAAAGCATTTCAATTGATAGTTTGTGTGTAAAATGTTATATATATATATATATATATATATATATATATATGTGTGTGTGTGTGTGTGTGTGTGTGTGTGTGTGTATTTATTTATTTATTTTAATTCGCTGAATGCAACTTTCGACATGAATTCGAACACTGGCAACGCTGTAAGTAGTTTAGACTTCTTCAGCTGTTAGTTTGCCATCATGCAGATACGGTGGAGTAACAACAATGATCCCTTTATCGGAGAGGTTTTTTTTTATTCCGGGAAAACCTGACTTCATCACCACCTTCTAATAAAGTCAATAATCCGCAATCAGTTGTTATGTGTGTGTCATTCGATCTGCCATCGTAACATTTACATTTGAAGGCCATCTGATCCACGTTGGGTGGCTGTTCTACTTTACTTCAGTACAATTTTATTAATTATTGTCTTTCTGCATTTTGGGTAGTCTACGTTTTTTCAATATTGCGGGCATTGTTTCCTGAATACTTCCTCTGCTAGGCCAAAACCCAAAATTACAGTAACCATTATGGATGTCAACAACATTAAAGTGGTGGTAAAAATACATTATTATTATTATTATTATTATTATTATTATTATTATTATTATATAAATGAACTCCGAACATCACCCTGATAGCAGAATAAGACAATCCAGTTTTCATTTTAATTTGAAAATGAGTAGACGATTTTTCTTTAATAATCTTACTGTATGATTGTGTTTCAATTGACAGCAATATTACCAATATAGCCTATTCAAAATCACTAATGTCACTCCCATTACGTCTGGTAGTTCTGTATTATCTTTTATTGAAGAATAACCTCGGAAAACTTGCATTCCATAATTATTTGTTTCTGAACTCTTGTCATAACATTTCTTATGTGACTTCAGTTCGGCATGTAATGGAATAGACACTTGAGTAGACAATTTACACAATTCAATTGTGAAAGAAAAAAACAAAATCACTAAGAATGGTTTAATTTACTTCTGCCTGTATTACTACTTCATTTTTCGAAATAAAACTTGTTGTGCATTCACTTTCCATAATACTTAAATTTTCATATTTTCTTCTTCTTTTTGCACCTCTTTCGTACCTTTCCGGAGCTAGTTCAGATGAGGCAGTCTTTTTCTTGTAGGCTTAATCATTTGGAAAAATACTGGGAACGGACGCTAGTTTTGGGGGTGTATTGATCTCGTTTCCCAATAACATGAATACTGCAAGTTCTTATTGCGAGTGTTGGTTCCCAAGGTGAACCATCAGCACTCGAAATCAACAATTAAATGTCGATATGAATACATTTAAAAATAAATATATAATTATTTATTATTGCTAATATTATACATAATATATGTTAAAGAGCTCAGCAATTATGTACTATATGTTTTTACTTTTAAATATAATAACACATACAACATTGAAAATTAAATTATAAATTTCTGTCGTCGATAACTTAATGATTATTTACAACATAATATAATATATACATTCTATTTTTTTACATTACTGTATAATAATACTATCATGCAGTATAGCGCTATTTACTTTCGTCTACGTACTGCTTGGATCCACAATTAGCGTCGTCCGCGTCAGTTTTCTGTTTTGGGAATGAATAAAAACAATAACGGTTGGTGTGTTCCTATAAGCATTACTGCATCCAAGAACACATCAATTTGCGTTACCTTTCCGATTTTGAGGATCATCCATATTTCTAATCGAGCTGAAACGTTATGTATATTCATACGCTTCAAGCACAACTCTATCTCTGCTGTCCTGAAGTTAGTAACAACAGTCGCCACTAGAGGAGCTTGCACGGTGCTTATTTTCGTGATCCAAGAAGATTCCATCAAAATCTATCTGAGGAAGCCAAATTGGAACAAACAGACCAATTAACTAGTATTTCATAATATTATTATCTTACACAAACGCAGAACGGGTTAACGAAAATTCCTAAAGGTTTAGCCTGACTGGTTTGTTCCGAAGATATCCTCAGTCGTGGGGCGGATGCCGAGTGATCTATAGCCTCACCTCACTTCATCCGCGTTTGGTCTGATTACGTGGCAGTTTTTTCCGAGGTTTTCCCCAACCATAAGGCAAATGCCAGGTAATCTGTTTGGGAATCCTCGGCCTCATCTCACATCTCGTCAAAAAAAAATTGTAATCTTGTAAAATTTTGAATTATTCCACATCTTATAGCTCCATTACTAATGTAAGATCCATGAAATAAAAAATATAAATATACATACATATATGAATGCCACATTTTTATCAGTAACTTAAGAACTTAAGCGGTGTGAAAGCTACACTATGAAAACATGGACTGCTATGATCTAATAACCCAACTTTATGCGTTGCAGAATATACTTTCCAGGCAACTGTACGCACTCAATGTAGCCCTACGTATCTTTGGTTTTGGAAATAACTCAGTCATACCACGTTGCATTTTACCATACACACCCATACATACGCACGCACACGCAGACACGAATCCCTGCATAAAATCTGAAACTAGTAAAAATTCGAAGATAAATAAATTAAAAAATGTACCGTATTAACCTCTTTATTTAACTTCAAACAGCTCTATTTTTAAACGGTTGTGTTACATGCAAAGTAATGCAATACATGATACTGAACTAACATTCTTGTTCTAACATTTATCATAGTTTTAAATAGCTAAACTAGCGCTGAAGTAGTTCTCTTCGTACTCTCGATTAGGCCTATACACTTTGCATATATGAATCTGTGACAAGTTACGTTTGGTTGGTTTATGCTTTTGTTATGTACTATATACCATCAAGTCCACACCTGTGGAGTAACGGTCAGCGCGTCTGGCCGCGAAACCAGGTTGCCCGGGTTCGAATCCCGGTCGGGGCAAGTTACCTGGTTGAGATTTTTTCTACGATTTTCCCTCAACCCAATACGAGCAAATGCTGGGTAACTTTCGGTGCTGGACTCCGGACTCATTTCACGGCATTATCGCCTTCATTTCATTCAGACGCTAAATAACCTGAGATGTTGATACAGCGTCATAAAATAACCCCAAAAAATACATACCATCAATCAAATATCCACAAAAATCCCTTCTAAATTCAACGATTTTCACTTCCGAAATCACGGGATCAACCTCAACCCTAGTTTCACCTTTAAAATTACCAACGCAAGATTTTTCATCTACAGAAAATGTCAGATATAGTCTAGGCTATAATAAAAGTGTGTAACTAACCTTTCAACTCGTGAAGATATTCTCAGGCCGTACATTTATCCGTATTCCCAATATCCAACACAAAAGTTAATCCACGCACACAACACTTCACCGGTTACAAACAACCATGAACTGCACATCTGCGATTCCCGCCCGAAATTAAAATGAGAAGCGTTCGGTATACTATCATTCAGCAGTATTACCAATAGTGTCATGCTTCTAATAAAACAAAATTGCAAAGCGATGCTCATAGTACGTCCATGTGAAGCAAATTGGTATATTTAGAGCAGTTAATTCCATTTATGTATGTTCCTATTCCTTTATTATTAATTATTCAAGAAAACGTGAAAATTTACTAAGCGTCTGAATTGTTTTCAAATACATTAACTTGGGCATATCTTTCCACTCCCTCTACTCTATCCCATCAACTACTGAGGAGCAACTTTATACTCACTCTGTGTTCTATTTCTTGCAAGTAAAAACCGTCGCGTTGCGTACGAATAATCTCGTAAGTAACGGTAAAAACATATACTATGCAATATTAGAAGTGAAGCTTTAGCAAATAATTAACAGATTAACACTATAGATACACAACTTTTAAATGAAAATGTATTTGCTGGGCATTTATTCATTACATTTAGAAGTTTAAAAATAAAATTGTTTCGTAGATATATTACGGGAGCAATTAATGGAATATCTGTGGCTACCGCGATTGTTACAGCGAGTGTCGAATCATTGCAAGGGAGCGTGTAGCATTTAACCTGTCGGCAGCTTCTAAATACATAAATAGGCTGTAACTATGAACGTATAATTCTATTATTTTATTCGTTCAAATCGATGCTTATATAATAAAAACCTTTTTTATCGCATATTATCAATAGGTGTCTCCCGTTGTAGCTGTGTGGATAGCGTACCGGTATGCATGTGCTTCCCAACACAGGACTGGGTGTTTATCCTTGTCTTATGATTGCTCTGTGATATCGCTGCGGTGGCCCTGCGTCATGCCGATATCGAATTTGTCAACACTACCCACAGTGGTGTGTAAGTCGGATAAAAGTGAGGGCTTAGCAGAATAAGAAATAAATTTATCTAAGTGAAGGTATTCCCCGAATTGCGATAGACGACTTCTTCACATGTTTGACCACCAAATCACGACAGCAGGCACTGCAGGAAGACTAAAAGTTGAAAGTCTGCCTGTCAGTCTTCTTTCACTGCAGACCGCAATTATGCGGCAATATTATTCATGGTACGTAAAGCAAAATTCTCGTAGTTGAAATATTATGATATATCGGTATTGTTCACGTACAGAGTAGAAAGTAACTAATATAAATTAACTAAAAATAAATATGACCTGGGCCGGCTTTAAGCCGTTTGGGCCGATTTATCCCAATTGGGCCCCACGCCTATGGAGGCCTCGCAATGATTTTTATTCTCAGAACTTATCTGCGGATACTATAGGAAAATGAGCAGCAGGTCTGGAAGTGGCAATGACAGATGTGAGAGTAGAACAGACACAAGAATAAGTGAATAACATAAAGTTGCTAATTTAAATGGTTACAGGCTTGTGGAGTGAGGTACTGAAGACAATAATTCTTTCAACTGAAATTAAAATCCGCATTATTTTATTTTTATCGCTCTTCGGATCTTTCTGATAATCCTAGTGATTGTTGCGAAAGAAGAATAGTTTTTCCAATCTAAAACAGATCAAAACTTATTTGACATCAAAGAAAAGAAATACAATCCAACAAAGGTATCACTTTGATATATCGTATTATTTAGCAAAATTATAAATAAATGACAATTATAAGCAGACAATATGACATAATAATAATAATAATAATAATAATAATAATAATAATAATAATAATAATAATAATAATTTTAGTTGGTGTGAAATTAAAAGAAATAAAACTGTGATTCGTAATTCTCCAAGAACAACCGATATCTTTAGACTAGCAGCTGGACATAAGTCCAGTATCTCTTCGAAATTACGGTTTATACTATATTTCTCCATAACGTGTTCTCTGTAGGGAAGAAGATTCAACTATGAACTTGCTAAACTACACAGCTCTCAACATTTCAGAAAATAAAAGTTGTTAATAAAATCGCAGATGTTTACTGGCATATTAGAAAATTAATGAGGAAAATCCAATGTTGCATGTACTTGGATAATTATTAGAGATCAGTAATGCAGCAGGAAGGTTTGGACAATTTGATAAACTTTATTCTGTCCATTGAATATGAAAACTACCTGGAGATTGTTAAAATTAGACAAGATTCTGAAAGTCCTTGAAGACAACTTTTCCACATTGAAGGCAGTAATATTAATATGTCTTTTTATTATCTATTCATATGTAGTGGTAGGGCTAATGAGAATTAATAGAAATAAAAAATATAAATTGCTTCGTAATAATGATGTTCTTACATTTTTATTGAAAAGAAGTGTAATATTTTCACAGAGAATATAATAAGCGATTTTCTACCTATTTATACTATTCAAAGAACCGTAATCAACATATCACATAGTTTGTTTACATGTACGGTTAATTTGCACTAAGTCACAGTTTTTTTCTAAATGCATATTGATTGATTTTCTTTGAATTATACATATACTACTGGCTTGTACAGCAAATGCTGCAAACTAAGTTAATTAGAAGTTAAAATTTAAAAATGTTTCAACTTTATTTCCAATGAAGAATACCAGACATTTTGGAAGTTATTTGTTTCCTGGAAAATGAAACATAATCCTCTGAATGGTTTCCTTCATGCTAAATACTTTTTATTGAACCTATACATCATCAGTTCTTGAGTTTCAATACGAAAACGCAAGTAACAATGTCAGGACGATTATTCCGTTTTTCATGTGGAAGTGAAGCAGTAGCTATTTCAGGTCATTGCGGATTGTAGGTGAGAGTTATGAAAATACCAGATTTACCATGCTTTCCAATAACAGACATAGCGTCTTGATATAGCTACTGCATGTTTCGTGAACTACCTTGAAATGTAGAGGGTAGAATCACTTTTTCCTGCTAAGAGATCTTGCTAAAGTGATCGGGATACTAGAACATTTTGTAGGCCTCTTGTTTTATAAGTAAGTAATACCATTTGGTCTTCCCTTAGGCATTATAATTTTTGCGTTTCCTCCAGATATTACTCAAGAGAATCACAAACATAAATATCTACATCACTTACATACAAATGGATTTTAAGGAACCCGGAGGTTCATTGCCGTCCTCAAAAAAGCCCACTATTGGTCCCTATCCTGAGCAAGATTAATCCAGTCTCTACCATCATATCTCACCTCTCTCAAATCAATTATCATATTATCCTCCCATCTACGTCTACCTCCCTCAAAGTATTTTCCCTTAATTTCTTCCAACTAAAACTCTATATGCATTTCTAGATTAACCCATACGTGCTACATGATCTGCCATCTCAAACATCTGGTTTAATATTCCTAATTAAGTTAGGTGAAGAATACAATGTGTGCAGTTCTGCGTTGTGTAACTTTCTCCATTCTCCTATAATTTCATCCCTCTTAGCCCCAAATATTTTCCTAAGCATCTTATTTTCGAACATCCTTAATCTCTCTTCCTCCCTCAAAGTGAGAATCCAAGTTTCACAACCATAAAGAACAACCGGTAGCATAACTGTTTTATAAATTCTAACTTTCATCTTTAAATATCTACACCACACCACCATTAAATATACTTTCGAAAAGACCCATGCCACTTGATTAATAGCTATAAAAATATTTCATTTCAATAAAAATATTGTTATATTACTTACGTTTTGCATAGACTACTATACACGCGTCACTCAGTAAATAGTATAGAAATAAAGATCTAACTTCAAATATTCTGTATGCCTACTTACACTTACTTACTTACAAATGGCTTTTAAGGAACCCGAAGGTTCATTGCCGCCCTCATATAAGCCCCCCATTGGTCCCTATTCTGAGCAAGATTAAATCAGTCTCTATCATCATATCCCACCTCCCTCAAATCTATTTTAATATTATCCTCCCATCTACGTCTCGGCCTCCCCAAAGGTCTTTTTCCCTCCGGTACCCAACTAGCACTCTATATGTATTTCTGGATTCACCCATACGTGCTACATGTCCTGTCCATATCAAACGTCTGGATTTAATATTCCTAATTATGTCAGGTGAAGAATACAATGCGTGCAGTTCTGCGTTGTGTAACTTTCTCCATTCTCCTATAACTTCATCCCGCTTAGCCCCAAATATTTTCCTAAGCACCTTATTCTCAAAACACCCTTAACCTATGTTCCTCTCTCAGAGTGAGAGTCCAAGTTTCACAACCATACAGAACAACCGGTAATATAACTGTTTTATAAATTATAACTTTCAGATTTTTTGACAGCAGACTAGATGACAAATGCTTCTCAACCGAATAATAACACGCATTTCCCACGTTTATTCTGCGTTTAATTTCCTCCCGAGTGTCATTTATATTTGTTACTGTTGCTCCAAGATATTTGAATTTTTCCACCCTTCGAAGGATAAATCTCCAATTTTTATATTTCCATTTCGTACAATATTCTCGTCACGAGACATAATTATATACTTTGTCTTTTCGGGAATTACTTCCAAACCGATCGCCTTACTTGCTTCAAGTAAACTTTCCGTGTTTTCCCTAATCGTTTGTGGGTTTTCTCCTAACATATTCATGTCATCCGCCTACTTATATAAACCTAAAAGATTTCATCATCAATAAAGCATTAATCTGTATAATTAGTGTCAAATACATCATGGCATTCACTATAATAATATTTCATTTTTAATTATGTCATCAAACATTCCTAAGTTTTGTAGTTTTTAATATCCAATATACAGACAGCTGTACTCACAAAATTACACACCAGACAATCTGACCTGTAAATTCTTTTTACTAAGTCTTGAAGTTCTTTATTATCAACATTACAGAAACATTCTGAACAATTTACACAAATGAAGATCGACAGTCGCCCTGGGTGGCAAAGTTAGTACAAGTCTTAGCGCTGGCCTTCTATGTCCGAGATTGGGGTTCGATCCCGGCCCAGGCGATGTCATTAAACTGTGCTTAAATGCCACAGCCTCGTGTCACTAGATTTAGTGGCATTTAAAAAAAATCTTATGGGACAAAATTCCGGCACACCGGCGATGCTGATATTACCTCGGCAGTTGCGAGAGTCGTTAAATAAACCATAATTTTAAAGATCGACATATTGGAATTATGATGTGAGAGAATCTGAGTCATCTGAACTCTAAATATATCAGCAATTCTGCAGGTCTTAGCCTTCGAGTGATATTGTTTATTTTAGTGTGTTTGTGTTTTATTTTATTGTGAAAACCCATTATTTCTCAAAACTCACGTCAGATTGATTTTGGAAAATAGGAAAATGATGTAGGAAAATTGACATTTTACTTAAAACTACCATTTTTCCGAAAAACTTTGGGTTCCAAGCTTCAAAATGAGGGGTCATTTATTAATATCTGTTCAGCCGTTTTCCCTTAATTTCAATTACCAATTCAAATTATATATACGGTATATATGTGACGCATTGTAGCTCCGTGGTTCAAGGGAGCTGCTCCGGACTGGCTCTCTGAGCAAGGGTGCAGAGAGCAAGTGGTCGAGAGCGCGGGGATGCGTGCTGTGGCGCACTGAAGCTCAAGTCGTGTTTTACTCAGTGGAGCGGCTTTTATATATATTTTCAAATAAATGCTTTTCAAATAAAAATTTTCAATTTAAGTGTATGTACAAGAATTGTAATTTAATATTATACAAATTTGGCTTTCATGTAGATGCTTCCTGTGAACCAGGCTTTAATAATTTCAACGGAAAAATTGTTCCGCGGTCGAGTATATTCACACAACTCAATTGGGCAGACAAGATGCCAGAAACCCAAATTTGAGAGCACACAATTACCTATACGCTGGTACTACTCCAATACACCTTCCACCAATCAAATTAATTAATCGCCACGTAGGTGTTGCTGGGTATAAAATGTAACCAACAGATCTTGCACCAATTAAATTTGTAATCCCCGCGCAAGTGTTGCTGGGAATAGAGCGTATTCCGAATCTCACCGGTGAGCAATCCAATGGCATCACGGTGTTCCGAATTCCATCGATGACGTCACTGATGCTCCACCGGTGTCACACCGGTGCCATCAACTTGCAGAGGTGGTGGCAGTCTCCATCAGCCGCCATCAGTGAATCTGATTGGTTCTTGTATAGGGCGGGAATTAGCAGACGAATAACATCGTGCACTGTTGTGTCACGGCGGTGTGTTCTGCTTTAGTTCTGCTGTATTGTTTGTAATGAGCACAACGTAAAAACAATATGTTAATGGCTTATGAGCGAACATGTCAACGGACCCGTTATTACTACCGGTTCAAAAAATAAATTGTTTATGCTATCTTTTCTTTGAACGAGATGGCAGTACGAAAATTTCGCAAAATTTTGCTAGCGTAGCACAGACAACTACTTGTACAGTCGCCATGACAGCCATCGATCCTTCCAGCAGTTTTGTTCCGTATTTCGCTGCAACGTGACGTCATTGATGCCATTGGTGAGATTCGGAATACGCTGATAGAATATAGCCAACATATATTGCACCAATCAAATTTGCAGTCGCCGCGCAAGTGTTGCTGGGAATTCAATATAATATAATTTGAACTGGTAATGGAAATTACGGGAAAACGGCTGAACGGATTTTAATAAATGGCCCCTCATTTTGATGCTTGGAACCCAAAGTTTTTCGGAAAAGTAGTAGTTTCCAGTGAAATGTTTCCATCTGTTGTCAGATTTGATAACTAATAGTTTCTCATATTCGAACAAAGCAATAAAATAAACATTATCAAGGAGGCCATGCCTCCAAGATTTCCAACAGATTCTTTGACATCACAGTGTCAATAGGTCGATTTTCGATATATAACTACAACGTCTTTGATTTTCATTGATGTCAGAGAATACTTAAGAATTTTTTTTTTAATATTATATAGTTAATATCATGGTTTTTTCTCGCTGTTATTTATACTCTCTTTAAAATCATACTGCGAGTTATCTTCTGTGTGAAATCCGAAGGCCTGTGTACTATTATTGAGACTGGTTCTATTGTTGTGAACTAGATGGCGACTGTATACGTATTACTGATTTATTATGAATATGATTCCGGTGATATTCAGGGATTTTGTGGCCCGAATTTCCTGGAATTTGCATTTGAGGGAAAACTAAAGAAACCTCAACCAGGAAATTCACCCCGTCCGGGAATCGGACCCGGGCCCTCTGCGTAAGAGACCAGCATGCTGACCTCTTACACCACAGAGGTGGTCTCATGGTTTATTTGTCCCTAATGATACACATTAATGCTATTATTGGAACGACTCCAGAATACCGCGTAAGTACATGTCGTTATTGCTTTGTTTAATGATTTATTTTTGTTTCAGGGAACATATTTTTATGTATTTATTTATTTTTTCTACCCTTGTGCCATCAATAAAAACATGTGTTTTAATTATTTTTAATTTTCACAGTCTTTGTACAGCTGTCAAAAGAAAAAGTGGCCGCTCTCCTGGAACAAAGTTCCCTTCGGGTATCTTCGCTATAATTCGGAGACAGGCGATGTTACATGTTGTTGGACCACGTTGCCTGATATCTACAGTTATAAGTGAAGTATTCTATCTGTGATTCGATAGCGTAATGGTAGCGTTCAGGCCTCTTATTCATGAGGTCCTGCGTTCGACTACAACCTCGTGCTTTTTATGTTCTTTTTTGTTATGTTTTTGAGAGAGACAAACTATACATAATGGCTCCTTTCTCTTTTACGATTATTTTAGTAATTAACATCAGGTTCATTAATATATTATGCCATGACTTTGTCATTATCATTATGATATTGTGGCTGCAAATGGAAAGAAAAAAGATTTTATTCTCAATAAAAATATCTTTCGTGACATAAATAAAACAAATTTACTGGCGTCGGCCTTAAAACATTCAAACAATTAAGCGTTCAAAAAACAAAACACAAAAGCCACAATTCAATATTTAGTCTATCTTCCTCTTATCTCGATCATCTTGCAGTCGAGTGGGCATGGAATCGACTAGTCTTTGCAAATAGCGACTGTTCTTAGACACGATATTCCAGGGATTCTGAACATACCCACATACATAAGTGTTCTGTCCATGGGCAGGTCTTTCATTGCAAACCCAGCAATCTCCAATCTTTCCTATTTTCTGCCTTCCTCTTAGTCTCCGCATATGATCCACATATCCTAATGTCTTCTATTATTCTTTTCAACCAGAGACCCAACCAATTCCTCTTTCTCTTTCTAATCAGTTTCAGCATCATTCTTTCTTCACTCACTTTTTCAAACACAATTTTATTTCTTATTCTGTCTGTCCACTTCACACGCACCGTTCTTCACCACATCCACATTTCAAATGCTTCAATTCGTTTCTCTTCATTTCGCCGTAATGTCCATGTTCCTTCCCCACACAATACCACACTCCACACAAAGCACTTCACTAGTCTCTTCCTTAGTTCTTTTTCCAGAGGTCCGTAGAAGATCCTTCTTCTTTTATTAAAAGCTTCCTTTGTTCATGTTTGCAGTTTTTCTTGGGAAGGATAGGCCTAAATGCGGTAACATCCCGTTGCTTTCCGCACACCACTATCTCTTTCGCATCTTATTAAATTCCAGGGTACCCAAGCACGGAGATGAGGAGAGTGGATTTGACTAATTGGGCCCTCCGGACTTCACCGAAAGTCACGGCAAGGGTTAAATATTAATTCTATCAGGATGTTTGACCCGATCAGAGACCGGGAAATCTCAATTAGCCTTTGCCCCCCGCATCCTGGACCAGCTTCTACGAATCATCAGAAAATCTTAGAGTGTGATTGGGCCAATTTTTCCGAAAATGTTTCCACACTTTTGCCCTCGTAGCTCAGCGGACGAACGTCGAAATTTAGAAGTCAACGTCTCAGGTTCAATTCCTCGTTACTCCTTTTCATTTTATTGTGGTTCAAGATAGTATAATGTAATAATACAAAAAGAAAAACTAATACCAGTATTATGCAACTGTATTTTTCCAAACCTAATATTAAATTTATGTTATATATATCGCTAAAAAACGATTACAATATAAACAACTAGAATATTATTTATACAGTATCACTAAAGAACGATAACAGAATATAAATGATAAATATCGGTTTGTTTAATTAATATAAGATATTATATAATACGTATTTAATTATCTAAATAAAATAACCTATTTTACAAAGAAGGATGGTTATTTGTGTTATAACAATTACTTACATAAAATACAGATTATTTATATTGCGAAAGAACAATAACAATATAAATAACTTGAATATTATTTTATAATGCTAATGAAGGAAAACAGAATATAAATGATAACTTGAATATTATCTATATCGCTAAAGAACGATAACAATATAAAAAACGTGAATATTATTCATATCGGAATTTCACAGATTTATTACAGATATATTTAAGAAATTGTAGAAGAATAATAATTAGTAACAGTGTCCTATTTATTCTTCTTGGAGCCAAATTTGTAACTTTTTAAAAGTGTGGTTACTATGTTGAAGTGTATGTGTTGCAACGGATGCTTGATTTGTTATGTATGTGAGTCAGTTATGGGATGCTTGATGTCGTCGCAATGTCGTAATTATTGTTTGATTGTGTTTGTATGACTATTGTGTATTAATTTATGATGTATGGTACGGAAGGCTGCATATTTGTGTTATAGAAGTGTTACGTATGTGTGTTGTTAATGTTTTTGTATGTTTCAAATTGATACCTGATATTTATTTTGCAATCGCAATGCCTAATTTACGGTTTGTTTATGTTTTGTTTACATCGCGTAAGCTAATTTAAAATCTTTCCTATTTCTCTTTATGCTTATCTTTTTTGTGTATGAAACTATAGCCCTAACATACATATGTAAAATAGGGCTAACCACCATTGGAGATACAATAATAAAAATTGTTATTCATATCGTTATAAAACGATAACAGAATACAAATGATGACTTGAATTTTATTCATATCTCTAAAGAACGATAACAAAATATAAATAACGTGATATCCATAAAGAACGATAACTGAATATAAATGATAATTTGAATAGCATTTACATCGCTAAAGAACGATTAAAAAATAAAATGAAAACTTGAAGAAGGCCCGAACCCAGAACCTTTGAATCACTAAACAAGCACTCTACCGCTGGCCTACGAGGCGCAGACATGGAACACTTTCATAGTTCGGGAACTGCTTGTACAAGCACATGCATCGTGTAACATCGCCGCGACCCGAAGTGGACTTTGAAAATATTCGCTGTTCACGAGTGCGGCCACTTTTTTTTGACAGCTGTACATAAGTATTTACGTGGTATTCTGAAGTATAGCGTTATTATTGATAGAAAAATCTTTTGAGGTTATGTAAGTAGACAGAGAGAGCTGCCGTGTGGCCAGCGAGCTGCAGAGCAGCGAGGGTGGGGATAACTTCCCCTACTGGTGTTCTGTTCTATGCGATTTATCCTATTGTTTATATTGTTATTAAAAATGAAATATTTAAGTGATGTGAGTCTTTTTCAGATATTTAATTGCGGTGTGGTGTAGATATGTAGGCTATTATGTGTGAGTATCAAATTTTCCTAGGTAGTAGTGCAGTCATTACGAGCTTATGGACAATAAAATTGTACGTCATTTATTCGACACAATTTATGCTAACGTTTTATGTGGCCAAAACGATGTCCGGCATTCACTGGTACTTAATATACTCCAAACGTTGTCAGATAATATCCTTACCAACAATCTTTATGCTATTTCATACAAAAATCCAAGTCACTACCAAAACGTAAAATCAGTAGGTATGAGATTATATTCACCTTATATCAATATAAAGGATTAATCCTAGGATTTTTGGAAAATATAATATAGTTTTTTTTAAATAAGTTAATTCATTGTTGAAAATAATTTAAAAATCAAAAGCTAATTCAAAGTTATGCGTCAGAGCCTTCTAGCGATCTTCTCCAGTAACATGAACTTTCGAGATTGGAAATGCTCGGCGCAGTATCGGTTTCATTTATTAAAGCAAGTCCTAACCATCGACCAAGAATGAAGCGATCATGTTTTCGAACAGCGCGTGTTTTGATTTAAACATTTAAGTTGATTCGTGCTTAATTGAAGTAAATTATTTATATAAAAAGTGGTTTCGTATTTTTTAAAGTAATATGGAAATGAGCTGAACATGTGTTTCAGTTTAATTGTAATTTCTTAAATTAAGTGAATTATTTATGTAAAAAGTGATTAGGGAAAAATACCTTTAGGGAGGCCGAGACGTAGATGAGAGGATAATATTAAAATGGATTTGAGGGAGGTGGGGTATGATGATAGAGACTGGATTAATCTTGCACAGGATAGGGACCGCTGGCGGGCTTATGTGAGGGCGGCAATGAACCTTCGGGTTCCTTAAAAGCCATTTATAAGTAAGTAAGTAAGTAAAAAGTGATTTCATCTTTTTTTAAGTAATATCGAATTGAGTTAAACATGTTCCAGTTGAATTGCAATTTCGTAAGTGTAGTGGATAAAATGAACTACGTAAAAAGTGATTTCATCCTTTTTTAAGCGATATCAAAATGAGTCTAAGAGGACGCCCAAGAAGGCGAGGCGGTGGACATCGCTGCGCTGCTGCAGCCAGGGCATGCAATCGCGATGCAGTGAACAATATCCGTAATAGAAATGTAAATCCGTTAGCACGAAATACTATTCATGATAAAAGATTAATTGAAATTTTCAGTGTTGGCTCTTTAAATGAAATTTGTGGACACTGTCAAGCAAGATACTTCCAAAATGAAATAGTGAACGGGCATTTCAATTCTTGCTGTCATAATGGTTTGGTTTATTTCCCACAACCTCACATTAATGATACTCTTAAAGATTTGATGATAAATTATAATCATTTTATGAACAACATAAGAGAGTATAATAGTGCCATGTCATTTGCTTCGTTTTCTGCTAATCGTAGTCATATTCCTGAGATAGGTCCTTATTGTTTTAAAATTCAAGGACAGATACATAGTTATTATAGATGAAGCATAGATGATTCCTGCATTGGCAGTAAATTGCATTGATCGCCTGCTAAAGGACATTATGAGATGTGGAAAACAGATGGGCGGTAAGACTATGGTGTTTGGTGGAGATTTTCGACAAGTTTTGCCTGTGATACCTACAGGAGGAAAGGTTAAAGTAATTGAGTCATGTATTCAGGCTGCTCAAGTTTGGTAAAAAATTAAAATACTACATTTGAAGTCAAATATGAGAGCCAAATCCTCAGAAAAAAAAATTTTGCAGTGTGGCTTTTACAATTGGGAAATAATGAGATCAAAAGTGACATAGGAGATAACCTAATAAGAATTCCAGATGAATTTATAACTAATGATTCACTGATAACTAATGTTTTTGGTAATTCTATTGATAACAGTATTACATCTTACTGCAACAGAGCTATTTTCTGTCCATTCAATGATGAATGTACAATCATTAATGAAGAAGCATTGGAACTAATTGACGGATATACAAGATAATATAACAGTATTGATATGGTACTGCCCGATGACCATGATGACAATTTAATAAATACCATACCAATAGAATATTTGCACTCCATCACACCATCTGGGATGCCTCCGCATACATTAAAGCTGAAAGTTGGAGTAGTTGTAGTGCTTATCCGAATTATGGATATGGGCTTTGGTTTGGTAAATAGTGTCCGAATGATTGTTAGAGAGATGTATAATAATATTTTAAAAATAGAAGTGATTACTGGTGCATCCAAAGGACAAGTAACCTATTTACCACGTATTGATTTGTTGTCCACTGATAATAATTGGCCTTTTAAATTTAAAAGGCTTCAGTTTCCATTACGTCTTGCTTTCGCAATGACCATCAATAAAACACAAGGCCAGACTTAGACAAAATTGGAATTTATTTTTCTCGGTGCGTTTTCAGCCATGGGCAGTTATATGTGGCATTCAGAGTCAAAGCCGCAAGTGATGTGAAAATTAAGGTTATGTCTACTTCACATCAAGGTCAATTTCCAGGTGTTGAAGGATATTTCACCAAGAACATCGTTTATGATGAAGTATTGAGATGAAGCAGTACTTCATATTGAAGATATGACTATGGTATAATTATGGTATCATTTACTTTGCTATAATCAATTAAATGATTATCAGTTTCAACACACTGATATAATCACCAAAAGATGCAGCTATATTGCACCAATCAAATTTGTAGTCGCCGCGCAAGTGTTCCTGGGAATTCAATATAATTATACAACAAACCCCAATCAAATTAAATAATCGCCGCGCAGGTCCTGCTGGGAATATAATACCTAGCACCAATGAAATTTGTAATGGCCGCGCAAGCGTTTCTGGGAATAAAATTTAGCCAACATACTTTGCACCAATCAAATTTGTAGTCGAAGCGAAAGTGTTGCTGGGAATTCAATATAATTATACAACAAACGCCAATCAAATTAAATAATCGCCGCGCAGGTCCTGCTGGGAATACAATACCTAGCACCAATGAAATTTGTAATCGCCGCGCAAGTGTTTCTGGGAATAAAATTTAGCCAACATACTTTGCACCAATCAAATTTGTAGTCGCCGCGCAAGTGTTGCTGGGAATTCAATATAATTATACAACAAACACCAATCAAATTAAATAATCGCCGCGCATATCCTGCTGGGAACACAATACCTAGCACCTATGAAATTTGTAATCGCCGGTCAAGTGTTTCTGGGAATAAAATGTAGCCAACATACTTTGCACCAATCAAATTTGTAGTCGCCGCGCAAGTGTTGCTGGGAATTCGATATAATTATACAAGAAACACCAATCAAATTAAATAATCGCCGCGCTGGTCCTGCTGGGAATACAATACCTAGCACCAATAAATTTTGTAATCGCCGCGCAGGTGTTTCTGGGAATAAAATGTAGCCAACATACATTGCACCAATCAAATTTGTAGTTCTGGGATCGAGATCTGGCTACATGGGAAGATTTTGCTGAGGACCAGAACTATTTCCGCGATCTGGTGGACTCAATGCCCCTAAAATGCCAGGCAGTGATAGATGCCGGTGGCATGTGGACAATGTATTAGATCCACATGTGTATTTCTTTTATTTTTCTTTAATTTGTTTGTTTATCTTTGTTTTATTTCGGGAAAAAAATTGATCTCCCAAGAGTTTTTTAAATTCTCCTAGTGGAGCCAGAATTGCGAAATAATTCATTCCACTACACAAAATTAAAATAATGAAGAAAAGAAATATATATATATATATATATATATATATATATATATATATATAATTAGTTACGTTAATAAAAAAAAAAGTTACCGCCGAGAATCGAACACGGGCCCTAGGGATGGCGAGCCAAATCGCTAGTGACTGCTCTATCGGAAAGGCATGACATAACAAGCGCGACGAGGCACATATAGCTGATCGGCTTGAGGTCTACGGAGACACCGCACATATAAACGCACTCGTGTAAATATTTTAATGTTCAGTACTAGTTAATGTTTCATTTGGACTGATTTTCTGAAGCTTAGTGAAACCGACCCTTACTCTAAACATTCCTCAAAGAGAAATATAATATATTATTTTCACAACTTTTGTCTGAACAGCTGTGGTGTTATCCGCCATGTTTAACTGTTTGTTAAATGAGTTAACGGCCTGAAATTCTACATTTAAAGTTAACAAACGGTTAAGAATCTGTTAAGCCAAACTGGTGTTGAACAAATGGAAAAACTATATTCAACAAACTGTTGAAGATTTAACAGTCGTTAAGTGTTAACAATACTTGGACAAACCGGCTATTGAAGTTTTTCATAACCAAATGAATTTTAACTCTAAATATGTCAGCAATCCTGCAGCTCATGGCCTTCGTGTAATAGCTATTCTTTATTGTAGTGTGTGTTTTGTTTTATTCTGAAATCACGGCCGTGTTGAAATGCAATTAGTTCTCAAAACTCAAGAAAGCTGGAACTTGGAAAATAGAAAAATAATGTAGGAAAATTGATATTTCACTGAAAACTACTATTTTTCTGAAAAACTTTGGGTTCCAAGCTTCAAAATGAGGGGTGATTTATTAAAATCCGTTCAGCTGTTTTCCCGTAATTTCCATTACCAGTTCACATTATATATAATATATATATATATATAGAAGATGAATAGCGCAAGTTCATACTGAAAAGATATAATAATAAAAAATACAGTTTATACACTCGAAACTTTGTAGGCCTATATGAGATATGAAGCAGTTCACAATAGCCTAATAAAAATGCGTCGATATTTTGCTCATTGTGTCTCAGTAGCTAACAATATAGCACAGTATACTGAAATTTCAATTTAAATTTACTTGTAGGCCTATATCGGACAACAATTGTGGTCCTTCGTTCTCAACTCGTTTTAGTGTATCATCCATGTATCGGAGATTTCGTTGTACCGAAACTTTTCGGTTGTTGCCGAAGAAAGTATGTTCCTAGTTTTTGTGTGGATTCGCCCATGGGTTGACCAGTTGCCCTCATTTGCGGCCGATGATGGGGGTACATTGAGAAGTTTAAATGCCAGAGAACTTTTCGGTTTTTGGCACACAATCCCTTCCACCATGTAGAAGGTGAGACGCGTTGTGCAGCAACCCATATACTGTCTCGGGAAAAATCGCCTTTGCTTTCTTTAAATTCGGCTAAGATAGAATAATTATTCCACTGTCATGACCTAGCACGTTGCTACAATCAGTGACGTAGTCGAATGCTTAGTTCTCCTGATTTGCAATCAGAGCCGACCCCTTGTACAGTGGATCCAATAAGCTTTCAGCAGCATGAATGGGCTTAAATGTGAATTCTTTCTGTTCTTAATTGCAGCCTTTATAATTAACCGATCTGACGGAGAGAACATTGAACTATCTCATAGTACTAGATCGGCTGATTTGCGTTAATAGCTGCAGACATGGATTCTTTCAGACAGGTTCTACTGTAGAAGCTTCTTACTACGTGAAGCAAATATCTAATTCTCAATTTGAGACAAGTCGCCTGATATTTATGCACAACGGAGAACGTTACGGTAGAGAAGGTTGCGTCGTTTCATACGTGTTATACTATGACGAATGCAGTGTCATATAATGCTTGTTGGTATTATAGGGTATTTTTACAACTCTAGGCCTACCTACTGCATTAAGTTAACATTGCGAATACACCTTCTATTTGCTCACTGTTTTCTATTAGTTCACTGTATCTTTTTCTGCCTAGCTATATCATCAGTTTGCTAGTACTGCAGTCAGTTATCTTGTTTCAGGTATCTTTTCCCTTCTCCTTCGGTGCAAGTGTCCCATCTTCTCTGCAGTTGGTCCACCGTAAGCCGCTACTGCCTGTGCGCATCTCCGCACCTGTTCTCGACTACGCTGGTACGCCCCTGCATATCATACCGCGGCTGCATTGATTCTATTCCTGGCATCAGGATTTGGATTACTGTAGGATGTCGTATTAGCAAGTTTCGAGATAATATCAAAATTGCAGCTGAACAGAGCATAGGTCATTATGAAACTAAGAAAATGAAACCGTAGTTTGATGAATATTGTTGCACGGTAGTAGAAAGAAGGATTCAGGCAAAACTGAAATTCTTACAGGATGCATTTGAGGCGAATAGAAATAATTATTTCAATAAAAGACGAGAAGCAAATCGTACACTTAGGAATAAAAAGAGAGATTACTTGAAGGAAAAACTGAATGAGGTAGAAACAAATAGAAAAAAAATAAAAACATTAGAGATTTATATAAAGGCATAAAGGAACTCAAGAATGGATATCAGGCAAGGGTAAACGTGATCAAGGACGGGAATGGTGACTTGCTTGCAGATTCTCCTTCAACTCTGAACAGATGGAAAAAACTAATTTGGGCAAATACTAAATATACATAGGCTTAGGCCAAATAGAAATGATCGGGACGAAATTGAAATACAAACTGTTGAGCCATTTATACCCGAACCCACACTTTCTGAAGTCGAAATTGCGATAGAAACTCTGAAAAATTATAAGTCTCCAAGTATCGATCAAATTCCAACAGAATTAATACAAGAGAGTGGAAGCGCATTATCTAGCGAAATTTATAAGCTTGTACTTATTTGGGAAAAGCAAAATGTACAAGAACAATGGAAAGAGTCCATAATCATACCTATCTTTAAGAAGGGGGACAATACTAACTGTAGTAACTTTAGAGGAATATCACTTTTGTTGACATCGTACAAAATTTTGTCCAATATTCTTGTGAGAAGATTAACTCCATATGTAGATGAAATTATTGGGGATCATCAGTGTGGTTTTAGGCGTAATAGATCGACTATTGATCAGATATTTTGTATTCGACAGATAATGGAGAAAAATGGGAGTATAAGGGTACAATGCATCAGTTATTCATAGATTTTAAAAAGGCATATGACTCGATTAAGAGAGAAGTTTTATACGATATTCTTATTGAATTCGGTATTCCCAAGAAACTAGTTCGATTAATTAAAATGTATCTCAGTGAAACGTACAGCAGAGTCCGTATTGGTCAGTTTCTGTCAGATACGTTTCCAATTCACTGTGGGCGAAAGCAAGGAGATGC